>NC_046982.1:10797661-10880161 GCF_009769545.1 Cyclopterus lumpus
CTGTTGTTGAACTCCACTCCTCATTCAAGTTGAATATTCTAAAAACAAAACAAAAACCTTTCCTTCTTGTGTCTCAGCAGGCTACCACTGCCTATGTGCTATTTTAACTTAGCATTTAAATAGTGCATTATCATATTATGTCATATTTTGTAATGAGCTGTGTTTTTTAAAATTAAATTATTTTTATTTTCACGAATTGACATGACTGAATAAGTAGTGAATTACTTAGTATTGAATGTTAAGCTATTTCTGTATTTAAGCTGCATGACATTAAATGTTAGCTGATACATTTCTAACTTGAATCAATGGATAGATAGATATATCCCTCATGGCTCTACAATATATTATGCTCATTTGTGGTGATTGGCAACATGTTTCTATTCTTGCTCAAGAGATGATGAGGAAAAACCTGTGTTTTCAACTTGCTGTCATTTCAATCAGGAGAGACTTCATTCAAATGTAACAATCACTTATTACACATGCATAACAATGTAATAGTCTTTGGCGATTGGATGCCATCCTGAAGTAGGATAATCGAGTGGCAGTGATAGTGAGGTCAGAATAAGGCAGAATCCCCCTGGAGTTTAGACACTGGTTGTGATGAATGGAGTTGCTGCAATTTGATGATGAATGAGGAGCATGACTGTGATGCTGACAGGATGTGACTCGGGTGGAGGAGGGTCGCATCCGATTGTGCTGAAATGACAACTGACCGCAGCAGAGAGGAGAACATTTTTTATGTTTGACAGCCACAATGCAAGCTGTGCAGAATGTGGTTGGCTAATTTAAAGTGAACGCCCATAATCAGCTGATAGACTAATCACAGGGAGAGACAGAGATTATGAATGAAAAGGAGTGTAAAGAGTGAACTTTCACTTTAGCTTCATATCTTCCTGTTTTACTTATTTTTCGGAATATGTTTCTCTTTTTTCCAGACTTATCAAAGTGAGGACTAATTACTTGTACAGCGATTTTCTGGTCTTACGACTATATATATATAATGTTGTGATTATTCCGGGAATTGTTTTGCAATTATTCAGAAGTAATCGTGTAAGGTGAGGGATGAGCTGGACTCGCCTTCTAGCACTACTTGTAAGAATGATATGTACTGGTAGTTCAGATGTAGCATGTGTCTTTATGCGTGTGACTGTGAACATCTGAGTGACATGCTGTGCTCTTTTTAAAATGTGAGGTTGGAATTGAGAAAGGATGAACATGAAACATCTGTGTCTGTTTGTGTGTGAAAGTGGATGTCACTTTCAGTCCACTTCACAAGACACATTTGAATATGATGAAACATGAAGGAGCTTGTAGAGAAAATCCCTCTGTGGACACATTTGTAGTCTGTGACCGTTTTGTAATCCTAGTTAATTCAGCAAATCACATCTCAAATGTCTACTTGCACAACTTGAACGGCATCTTAATCTATATATTATTTGGTCCAAATATGAATGTGAGTATGTAACTGTACTATTTGAGGATGCTATTAAGAATGCCTCACATATTACATTGTTTTCCTACTCAAACTATACGTGATGATGTTACTGAAGTCTCTTTCTGGCAGTCAGCCAGAAGAAATATCTCCTATTATGCTCTACCTCTTACTCTCTGAATTGATCGTATTGACTGAGAGATAACGACTGTGTCAATCCAACTTCTAGCTAAAGTGCTTAAATGTCCGAAACAAACAACACTCCACAAAGCTTTGAACTACAGTATTACTGTAAAAATGACATTAACAGCTCACATATTGTTCTCCTCATCCTCAAAGCCCTCTCAGACAGAGTTACTGGACTCAACTAATTGTCTTTTTCCCTTTTACATCGGCACCATGTTCTGAAAAAAGAGCAGATTCCATCTCCTTTGCATGTAAAAAGGAGAATTAAATTACCTTTTTTTAAAGGTCAATGTGCTGCTAACGTATATTTTCCTTTTACAACACACATTGTAGCATGTTATTGTTTTTGTATGTGTGGCCTCATACCCTCAACTCAGGCTTTGACGAGGTCAATACAACACAACATGTCTGAGCACAATAATGGTATGACTGAAGTTCAAGCCAAGTCCAGATAATGGAAATGTATTTATTATTATTATTATGATTCAAACTTATTTAAAATTGCTGTCAATGTATAATCAGATGTCAGCCTTCGACTCTATTCTTTTGCTTTGCACCTGTGATGTAGCGACATCAAACAACACACACTTTTGAATAGTAATAATTATTCTAAGGTTCTAGCAAATTGGATCACGTTTTTGTTTTATCACTGAAAAAGACATTCTTATGCAGTCCATGCAGCTCACCGTGAATAATACACATAACACGCAACTATATTCTCTGACATCACTACTTTAACCATCTTTGGTGGTTGGATCCAAGTAACTGTTTGTATCTATCAGGAGGTCCTCTTCATGGAGAGGACCATGAAGAGGACGTTGCAACGCCTTGTTTCTACAGTAGCCCAGAACAAACCAACCAAACGTCAGCACCAGACGTGGCGAGCACATTTTTGGGTCGGCCACCGTAGTTCTCCTATACTCAGTTGGCACACGGGAGAATATCGGTTGGTTGTGATCTGCAAACTCACCGTTAGATAACGCACAATCCTACACAATGAGCTTTTTTAATGTAATCAATTTATTCTATTTTATTTTTTTCTAAATTGACAATTGATAATTAAATTAAATTACATTTATTTAGTACAGCCCAAAATCACATATTACACGCTTTCCAATCTGTACACATACGACATCCTCTGTCCCGGGACCTCACAACGACACAGAAAAATAGAAAAATAGTTTTGTCCTATTAATTAATCTATTTAACATTCGAATCTTACCCAGGTGTATGAATCACCCCTCATCCTTTCTCGACCACAATCCACACATCCCCTCAGCCAAGAGTCACTGTAACTTACTGTATGTATAAATTAATGATCAACAATGGAAAACATTAAAAAATACATTTTGAAATAATGTAGTTACTTGTCTTATAAATATAGTTAGAGATTCTACTGTTTTGAATAATTACAGATTTGTCAGTATATATATAGATATATATATATATATATCTATATATATATATATATTATTGAATATATATATATATATATATATATATTATATTTAACAAAAGAAAGATAATCACAACATAACAAATCAACTTTTAAAACACACTCTTTTACAGATGTAATCAACATTTACTAGAGAGCTTGTGGGACTTCTTAGTTTACGGCAACAGCCAACATAGTTTGCAGCTAATATTGCACATAAATAGGATTTATCAGGATCGGGGAGATGGATAAACTCAGGATACATGTTATTTATTTTTCCCAAAAAATGTCTCAAATCCTTCTCTATCTTACAGAACAGTGAGCGGTTAGATTCTGTCTCAACCTGTCTTTGTCGACAAAGTAAACACAGCCTGGGCTTCCTGTGAAGTCTGTCCTGCTTGTGCACCCATATGCAAACTTACACACAGAATAAGAAAGACAGAGACCTTCCTCTTTATGAGCGTCAGTCAACTCTCACCCTTCACACAGTCAGTCAGTGAGAGAAACAGATCTCAGTCAGATATACAGCTGCTAGAAAACAATTAATTTATTTCGTGGCAGGTTGTGTCGAAATAAAAAACCCTGGTACCGGTGTGTCCTAACTGTAAAGATGGGGAAAGAGGTACATTGTTGCTGGAGCTGAGGCCTAATATAATTTAAAAACTGGAGATTTAAATACATGAATGGGATATTAGCTAGAGAGAGCAAAACTGTTTCCTGTTGCAGGCTGTAAACATCTTTTGTTTCCCTTTTACATCATCTACAACCGAGTTTTCCCAGAATCACAAATAAGTCAGAATGAATGTCTCTCTCCTCTGCACATTGACATGTTAATGCAGTGTTTCTCAATTCCTTCCGCTCCAATAAATATCTTGTCTAGGATGTTCTGGTACTCTTTCCTACTCTGCAAGTGAGCAGACAAGATGCGTCAACAGAATGTGAGAATGACAACGTGCTCTTGAGGTTGCAATCAACACTCACGCGGCTCCGATACCCATGAATGAGAACCTTGGCTGGACTTAAGTAGTATTATATACTTAAGACAGGAGTGTCCCTGGATGCCCGGGAAGATTATCTGACAATCTATCAACATTACCTTACGGCACGCCCTCACCACTCATCTGACCACTTTATTGATGGTGGTTATACTATCGCCATCAGATTATTGGTGTCATAACTTTGTGCCAGTCACATGACACCTGACGAAAAATGGTTAATGAAATAGAAAAGTCAACATCAAACAATCAGTGGAGGATCTCTGACCCCAATTTAAGGGAACAGTCATAAGATCATAGACAGCAGAGAGATGATGAAATAAGAGAGAGGGAGAGAGAGAGAGATGCAATGAAGGGCTCTAACCACACTTGAACAGAGGTTTATGGATGCCTTTTTGACCCCTGAGCCACAGGGACGTCACATTTATTCTATAATATTAACAACGTTTTCATTTGCATACCTTCATGCTTTCTCTTCATGCTGTCTCTTAAAAACATAATCAGCTAATCCTCGTTCAAATAATTAAAGGGAATGAATGTTTATTTGAAGTTTGAAGTTTGAAACCAAAATCTCATCTTTCCTCCAAAAATAGGCCTGCATAACCCAAACCTAATAATGTCTATCTGAATTTGATTTCAAGAAAACATCTATCCATCGTAGGACTTTTGAGCTCCAGGGTATATTTTTCAATGATTTTTATTTTTTTCAGAGTCCATATAGCAACTTTACAGATAAGAGAGGAAAGGATGCTCTTTGCTCTTTTTCAAAATATAGACGATAACTACAAATATTCAGTCAAACTAACCTTGGCCAAAAGAAAAAGACATGGATTATTTCCATTTGTGTTACTATTTCCATTTATCATGCTTTTTAGATCTTGCTCTGTAAACCTTGATTCGTTAAAACTCTCGTACTCTTCTCATGCAGGAAACCAGTATCACACATCTGTGACTGGGCTGAGTATTGAAGAGGTGGGAGGAACATGTTTTGCATCCGCATGAAGTCATTGCTCATTAGAGCGTTACGATTCTATCTTCATTAAAGTTTAAATTACTTTCCCCCAGAAACCAGTGCTCCATTTCTACATTTCATTGAACTCTGCATCTTAGACTGCACACACCTTCACTATATAGGACAATGCACAGCTGGCCATAGAGTTACTGCAAGTGCTGTAAAACATGGACGTAAAAGCTCATATACATGTACTCATACTCACACACGTACACATTTGTGCACCTTCATTATATTTACTAGGCCTTAACCCTAACTTCAACTAAAAAACTATTTTTAACCTTAATCCTAAAACCAAGTTGTAAACCTCACAGCATTTTGAAGAAATCAGATTTCCCCTCGGTGGGCTCTTGCATCATGATCCTTGCAACATTCGCAATGTTTTTTGTTATGAGATTTTCTTCAGTTATTCATGAAATGCATTTGTAATTTAGCCAATATAGCCATAGGATTACTGCTGAACTTAATTATACTTCTTACAAAATATTTTCATAATGCCCTCAACATTGTAAATCACATCTTGACAGTTTTTGCGACAGTTTTTACTATATTTTGTAACGCTAGAGACGGTGTCTGAATCTGTCTCAACAGATCCATACAGACAAATTACAACAGGACTCTATACAACATATTATTGAAAAGCATCTTGAAATCTTTCGCTGACCTCAATAATTCATAAAAAAGATACCGTGTGCCCTCACTCAAACTGGTCCTCACAATCAGACATAGAAATTCTAGGGGCGCATTCATACAAAGTCACACAGATCTTTGTCTTGAATATGCCTTTGATGGAGACTTCCTAGAAAACTGCACAGGGCGTGTTTCGATGCTCGTAGGAGGGGTCTGCCGGTGGGGACCTCATTTTTGGTCCCCATAGTGACCCATCCCCATTGGTCTGTGTGCACTCAAGTAAAAGTCCCCACCGGGATAGAAGTACAAGAACACACACACACACAGACACACACATACACACACACACACACACACACACACACACACACACACACACACACACACACACACACACACATACACACACACACACACACACACACACACACCGAGGCAACCTGCTGTGCAGCTGGTACTGTGGTGGCAGCCAGACGTGGCCAACACCTCTGTCTGGCTGTGAGTCCAGGAATAGCAGTGTGTGTGTTTGTAAATGTGTGTGTGCATTGTACCAGTAGAAACAGAATGTGTTCCTATCCAAGAATAGATCACTGCTGGATGCAGGAGCTTTATCATATGCAGAATGTTTACTCAGAGTTACCCATACACTCCATTAGTCTACCAGAACCCCAATGCATCACACTGGACTATAACAACAGGCAGGATAGTCTAATAAAAATGAACGCAGTGCAGCATGTATGACACATCAATATTTTAATACCATGGCTGAGACTGTGTGATTTGGTCGCACCTTTTTTGCGTGCATGGTACTGCAGCATGGTATTTATCAGTGGATGAAAGTAATTAAGTACATTTACTCAAGTACTTAAGTACACTTTTGATGTTACTTTCTACAGAGGGAAATATAGTACCTTTTACTAATGAGTATAAGGAATGCAATGCAATATAATCCACCCAACAGTATACAAATAAATACAAGCTACAAGCTGTTACATGATAACTGGATTAATAATAATAACCTGTTTTTATAATTATAGTAATGTAACAGCTAAAGAGCTGATGTGGCTGCATAGTGAGTACTTTTTCTTTGCATGTACTTGCAAGTACATTTTATTGATTATAGACTTTCATACTTTAACTTAAGTACGATTTTGTAATGAATGACTTTTACTTGTAACAGTGTTTTTAAAATAGTAGTATTAGTACCATTACTTAAAGGTGCAGTGTTCTAGCAGAAACTTCTCCCATGTGCCAAACGTGTAGGAAAATATAGGCGGGCGTGAACACACACGTTGCCCGTATAAACATGAATGGCCGTATCTAGAGCCATTGTTTGGTTTGTCTATTCTCTGCTTCTGTAGAAACGTGACAGTGCAACATGGGGGACTCTGTGAAGAGGTAACGAAAACACAACGATTCTTATTTTCAGCAGGTTATATACTAAAGAAAACATACTTATCAATATTATATTACATTTCTGTCAAGATCCCCCAATGCTACACACTGTTACTTTAAGTAAAAGTATGTACATTACATTACATTACATTACATTACATTACATGTCATTTAGCTGACGCTTTTATCCAAAGCGACGTACAATAAGTGCATTAAACCATGAGTACAAACTCAGAACAACAAGAATCAAGCAAGTACAATTTCTTCAATAACATTAAACAACAAAGTGCTATCAGTAAGAGCCATTTAAGTGCTACTAAAGTGTTAAACTGCAAAGTGCTATCAGTAAGAGACATTTAAGTGCTACTAAAGTACTACTACGGCCAGGGTTGCAAAATTCCGGGAATATTCAAAGTTGGAAACGTTCCATGGGAATAAATGGGAATATACGGGAATTAACGGGAATTAACGGGAATAAACGGGAATAAACGGGAATAAACTGGAAATGTTGGGGGTAATTTAACTGTATGTACCTTGTTATAAGCAGACATGCATGCAAACATTTATAATACAACTTTTAAAAATGCCATTTTTGACTTTTTTGACATTTTGTGAGTAGAACTATATTCTTTCATCGAACAACAAAAACATGAACGTTGAATAAAAAAGGTGTATTCCCTATGATCACCACCCCCCAACCCAATTTTTTTTTTTCCCTGAATCCTTTCAGGTCTAAATGCTTTCTTCCTGGACCTCATCAACGTCCTCCTCACTGCTGTAAAGTTAACAAATGAACATGGCTTCAGTTTACCAAGCAATCAATATGCTAGGTAATGACAAACAGTGTTGGGAAAGTTCACTTTCTACATGAACTAGTTCAGTTCATAGTTCACACATTTTAAAATGAACTAGTTCAGTTCATAGTTCATAATTCAACATGTTGAACTAAGTTCACAGCTCCAAAAAATTAACTAGTTCAGTTATTTTTTTCAATATGTTACGAGATATAATTGAAATCTCTATCTGTCTGCAATACCGCTCTTGGCCTCTATGCAACTCGGCGCTCTCACCCTTGCCAGGCATAGGGCTGAAACGTTCAGACGCAACACTGATGACAAAGACGGTGAAAAACAACAGAACGTTTTATGTTTACGTTTCTGGCAGACAATGTTCCCAACCAGCTGCATCCAGGGTCCAGCTGAGCTAGGCGTGCATAGTCTTGTTCTCAACTACATTTAAGTTCCCTGTTATATGCTTTTGCAAATAAACTTTTTTTTCCCAAAATTTCCAAGACAAAATTCCCGTGGAAACTTTCAGGAAATTTACCGCCCCTTTGCAACCCTAACTACGGCTCTACCTTCCATATTCAAGGTATAGTCGAAAAAGATGTGTTTTTAGTTTGCGACGGAAGATGTAGAGACTGTAGCACATGGAGACAGGGTGGAGTGGGAAAGAAAATGTAGAATTATCTTACGTGATCAGCGAGTGTGTGAGGGACTGTAAACAGACATTAGATATTAGAAGAGCTATGTGCAACTACATCTTAGTTGAAATTTCCCCTGTAAAGTGCTTCTCCACATCCAGAGACCAAATAGGTGCAGGCTTGAGAAAAAAGCTCTTTTACATGTCCTGAATGTTATTGTTTTGTTGTTATGTTTACGTGGTTTCACTCAGTTATTTGGCTTATGGATAACTGGTTGTGGACATAGTTATTGTAAGAATTTTGCTTTTTAAAAATGTAAATCTTACAGCTGTGTCCATAAAAGGAAATATTCTTAATCAAAGATGCAGTCCATTGCCAAATCTCACACATTGCCAACTATTTAGTTTGATTGAACCCAATTTCTCTTGTTCAAAGATTGGCAAAACTTCAAATGACATCAGTGCAGTATGCTCTACTGGTAGATGTGTTAAATCATCTGAACAGCAGCCCGTTCTTGTATTTCAATAAAGATAAAAACCCTAATGTCATATTAAAACACTTCATTCAAACTCAAGTGTGTTTTATTTTTTTTTACTAATCCCTGCAGCTGGCTTTCCAAAAGATTTATGCATTGAAATGCACAGATGTTTCTTTTTCTTTCTTTTTTTTACAGCCTCAGCTGTTAGATTACAGTTTCTGAACCGTCGTTTCCTAATGAAAGTGTTAAATGTCCTACTGATAGTGATAATCCTTAATTTTCTTAAAAGAATTCTGGACGGCTAAAGATTACTTTCTGGAAACACTAATAATACTATTGCAGAAACATCCTTACCCCGTCTCTCCAATGTATTTTATCTACACCGCCACATTCTGTTTAATGTTGCCCTGACAATAACAGGTAGGCTGTTTGACTAGACGCGTCTGGCAGCAGTGCAGGGATGATAAAGACTATCAGCATGTACACACACAGGCTGTTTACTATAATGTAAAAAAGTCCACAGGCCAGTCCTGTGTAAGCCTATATTTGTCTTTGGTGGCAGAAAAATATTTCATGGTTTAGCATTCACTCTTCTCTCTTTCTGTATAAGTGTGTTTGTGTAGGTAAATGTGCAAAATCTTGCAGCTGTCAGTTTGGTTTATTTAAAATTATGACCTAAAAAAGCCACACTTAGCTTAATGTGTTTCTAATTGAGATTGTGTGAACTATGATTCATACATAACATTCAAAGTTAACTCACCAAAGTTGTAAATGTTAAATGATGTATTTATACAAGCAGCATTACAGCTTTGCCGAAATGAAATATAGTCTGAAATATAATTAAATTAAGGAATTATCGTAGCTAAATTACACATTTGACCTTCTCCTCTGTCTATACGGTCAATTGTGAAATTGTGGCTTCCATTTTTTTTGACAGCAATGGTGCTCTTTCTCTCTCTCTCGCTCTCTCTCTCTATACGCAGGGTACGCTTGATGTAAATCAGTGTGATGTAAATTCTGTCATCACACGGTGTACGCGTAGGCTCATGTGGTCATCTGCGTCCTTCAATTTGTTGTGACCGTGCAGACATGTCCGCTTGCTCCTCCAAGGGATCTTCAGGGAAAGTATCATTTTTACATGTTCGTGGTCTACACAGCTGTCCGTGTTCCCGTCCGCTTGGGAGTATGTCAGGCCTTTTACACACACACACACACACACACACACACACACAGACACACAGCATTGGCCACAGTTAGCCCCTCAGGCAGCTATCGACTATGATTTGATATGGCAGCTTTTAAGATAATGTCTCGGAACATTAGCCTTTATAAGTAACATCACTGCATGAAAGGAGAGATAGAAAAAGCAGGTGGAGAGAAACAGCACTAAAATCATCATGCTCTATGAAAACTGTGCCGCTGGAGTTTAATAATAAAAAAAAACCGTAAGTTTTCATCCTAACAGGGAATCCGAGAAACTCACTCCACTGCTCTGCAGCATAACATCTAAATTAAGTGTAATATACAAATGGTGCCCTAAATCCTTGCTATTACTTATACCACTACTACTACTCCTTTGCTACTGCTACTTTACTACTGCATCTATTTCTACCAATAATAATAATGACAACACTATAACAATATAATTAACCACATGGAAAAAGCTTGGTGATGAAGTGTTATTTTTACCGCATATTTAATAGTACACTCTATATAGTATACTGACAGCCCAAGCAGATTGCTTGAAAATATATGTCAACACACTCTTGTATTAATATGAGGAATTACAAGTGTAATATTAAATGATAAAATGTACTCTCTGCCGTAAAACGGGTTTTTCTACGTTCAACCATCATTGTATCCATATCATAGCCATTGATGATACAAGCTCAGTTGGTCAGTACGACCAGACTATATTGAGTAAAGCCTGTGTCCGAATTGTGATTACCATTAGCGGAGGCGCTCTAGTTTAGGTGAGGAATTCAAATTCAACTATTCCCTTCCACTTATCTGGGTCCAAATGGCAGCATGCAAAGCGAGGTAGCCATGTCCTCCAGCGACTCTGCGGATCCCACTGAGATCCGCCATGATCCTGTGAGCTGTTGTTGTTGTCGGGAGCTTCAGGTCTCCTAATGCATATTGATCCCAGGAGAGGGCCAGGCAAGGAGCAATTATAAGATCCCTAAATAGCTGCAACCTTTGGAATGACCAATAACACTTGGGCTAGTGGGAATGGGGCCCTCTGCTGGAGCCCGACTCAGCAAGGGAGTTCGTATGACTTTGAGTGTTTTTGGATTGAACTGCAGCCCAAGGAGCAGTGATGAGCTGCTTCCATATGGGCTCACCAGCTGCAAGGCAAGGTGCTGGGATCTGTTGTGTTGCCAATCAGGCGGCAGACAAAGGCAGGCGTCTCGGCTTTGTGACCCATATCGCCACAAACCGACATCATACTGACAATTGCTGCTTGAGATGCAGAAGCTCACAACTGCCAACATCCAACTCTGAGGACTTACGTTAATATTTTTAAGAATAGACTGGGGGCCATAATGCCAGACAACTAAGTGAGGATGAATTGGTTCTGAAGATGTGTAATGAAATAAAATGCTTGAAATTAGTTATGATCAACAAGCAGAGGTACATCTTTCCATGTGTATGTCCAGCTCCATAGGCCCATGAGCTGCCCATTATGTATAAAATGGTGAGTTTAGGGCGGTTTGTCCTCTTTTGATCTTGCATCACTGCTTTCTCTATTCGGTCGTCGAAGTCAGTGAGTGACACTGACAGCCTTAACGCAGCAATAGGCTGCTGCCTGAAGTCTGCTGAAGCGTGACTCACCACCCGCTACACAACTTAAAGCTGCTTTGGACTCTTGATGAGATTCATGAAAGCACGAGCACAATAATCTTATTGATAAATGCCACATTAAAATTACTTGATTATATGCAGTTTACATTTTGGGTCGTCATGCTCAAATTTAAATTAACCAAGGACGTTCATGCAGACTTGATTTTCAAGGTGAGATGAAAGAAAAAAAGAAAGATCTATGCACGCTATTATGATTTAATGTCCGTTTCCTAATAAATCTTGGACAAGATCATACAGAGCTGTCTGAAGCTTACATCAAGTCGATTAAAAACAAACAAACAAACAAACAAACAAACAAACAAACAAACATATCAATCAGAATCCGAATGATCTTTATTGTTATTTTACTCAGGTACAATGACATGTTGCATTGCTTCTCTCGATTGAGTTAATATAGCAAATAAATAAACAATATCAGTATCAGAAACCAACAATAATAGCAGCATAATGTTTGAATTGTAATACTAATGAATAATAATGCGTTTATATATTATAACTGTTATGTTTAAAAGTAAAATCAGAAGTCAAATAAGTATTATACAATGTTTTCCTCCTAGTAAAAGTAAAAGTCCTATATCAAAATGGGAAGAGTGAAAAGAGGCATTGTCAGCACTATGTACTTAAATATACTTAAAACCAGCTCAAGGTGGAGCTTTCAATTTGAATGCTGGATGGTTAAATTAATAATAATTAATCATAACTTAATCTCATAAATTAAAATCTGAATGTACAATGTAACCAGTCACTCTGTCAGAATTACAAGTACACAGTAAGTAGTCTACAGATTTTTTTAAATGCCTTTTGTATGTTTTGACATAATTCATTACTTTTCATTTCTAAACATCGTAATAAATCTATAGCTGTTGGTCTGCGAGTGTATTTTTCAGTGGTGTTTTTGACAGTGACTAGAAGTGACTTGGGCGTGTGACGCAACTATGCATTGAAGTTGTTTGTATTAGCGGTTCTCGAGAAAGGTGCAAGCAGCAACAGCACAGGCCAAGCAATGCAGACAAGCAGGACACAGCAGCAGAGATCAATGAGGAAGTCCAGGATTACTGCGCTCACGCCCATGAAGAGCATCCTCGTGTAACTCTTTGGTTCCTCTCAGTGTGTCACAGCGGTGTGGATTGCTGTTGTGACGGCATCCTCCGTGGAGCGGTTTGCCGGGTGGGTAAAACGTGTGCATATTTAGATCAGGGGCAATGGTGGTTCTTCTGATGGTTCTACTGATGGCCATAGCTGGGAGCGTCATTCAGACACTCAACATATGTTTTTCCAGGCACTGGAGAGATGGTGGAGGATTGGGACAAGCAGCTTGTTTTATATTTTAGTAAACACGTCTGTTAGATGATCAACACATGCTTTTTGTGCCTGGTCTACCACTCCATCTGGGCCTGCTGCCTTGTATGCATTAACCTTCCTCAGGGTGGTCTCCACCTGGCCTTAATGCCATTCCGCATGTTATTGCTGTGCGCTTTGCATCCCGGATGTCTCTTTGGGATTCCATAATGCTTCTTGTTTGTCACTTGAGCTGAAAGCTGCATCCCGCTCCTTGTGTAATGTCCTCACTTTTCTGTTTATACACAGCTGTTGGTAAGGAAGCCCTTTTATTGGCTTTTACGTTAACACATTTTCTGTCTGCAAAAATGTGTGCATCCTAGGAATGATCCGGCATATTCCTCAATATCTGTGCAGACAAATCCCAGTCGTTGTTATCACAGCAGTCGTGCAGCATTTAGTTGGTAATTAAGGTAATTTAGGTCTTTTGTCAAATCTGCTTATTTAAATGTCACTGAGATGAAAAGACAGGGTTTGAAAGAGTAAAATACGGGGAGACTTCCAAAAATGCATTTTTCTCTCTTAGACATGACTCATACTAGCGAAAACATATTTACGCATAGAGACAATGTTGCATATTCAACATCTGTCCTTTTTACTCAGTGTGGACAATGTGGGAGAACCATGTGAGCTGGTGATAAGGCTTTACATGAATTTTCATTTCAGCCATGTGGTGTAGCTGCTCGCAGCCACAAACCAACCACAGCCTTAAAAAAAGAACACAGGCTGGAGAAACTGACTGCTTGAAGCAATTGGATAAATTGGTGCAGAGAGATGATACACATAATACTGTTGCACCAGTGTTACGGTGCTGGAATTTCTAACTTAGCTTGAAATATAATAATATTCATTAATATTCATTACTTGAATATGTTTGATAGCATGTCGAAGGAAGAGAATATTCAGTACTGATATTTATGACAACTCTATGTTGCACAAACCAATGCTCATGGCTGTGAAGAACGCAGCCGTCACAGTGGCCGTGTTCCAGTGAATACTACAAAAACAATTGGATTGATTTCAGTTTTTAGTCAAAGCACCAAGGCTGCTGACACATTCTTTTGTTATGGTTGTGATTTTTTTGTAGAAAACTTGACATTGTGATCTAATATTCAGTGCCAGAAACAAACACTGTAAGCTTTTCACCAAAATTCTTCTAAGCTGATTTGTAATGTCTTATTTAATCAAGGAGCCAGTGGCATGCTGCCAGGATGTAAGGGGATTTTAATTTGCTTTTATCAGTGACAAGTGGAGGAACGTTTCTGTTCCACTCAGCATTTCGAAATACCACCGACTGGTTGCACCGCTGCATATGTTAGTTGTGGCTGTGCATGTGGGTTGTGTGTGCATTTGTGTGCTTTTTTCATCAATGTAAATAACCCTGAGGCTTTTAAGGAGACCAGTAATAATGACAGCTATAGGAAAGGAAAGTTGTATTTGTATGTTTATTTAACAGATACACAGTGTTACATAGGACATAGACTCACATTTGTACCGTATATTGATATTTATTTATCAGGACTGTGTCTGCATTCACAAATTGATTGTGACTATGTATTCTTTCCATATATGCTTTGTTACATTTAAATAGTTGTGGTTTGTGATTTGTTCAAGAGGGTGGAAATCCGCCAGATGTGTTAAAATCCCATTGTAATGTTTCAAATTGTTAATGTGATTTATACTGTCAAGACTCTGACTATAAAAATGGTCAGACCTGACCTGTTCCCCTGCAACTTTAAGTCAAAGACTTTTTAAATTTTTTTAATATTTATGTCTTCTGTACTGCATTTTCTTAAATTACCCTATTGAAAGTAAAAGCAAATATTTTAACATAATATACACACATATTTAACATTTTAACATCTTGCTTTGGATAAGTAAAATGTCCTGGTCCTTCAATTTATTTTCCAGAGCCAGGGATGGTATATAAATCTGAGCTCAGCAGAGGCGTGGTCTAAAAGTGGACCCAACTTATGTAAATACAAAGGAAAAGAGTGATTGTGTTGTCACAAGATAGACATGCTCTTTGTGTCCTCCAGGTACAGCCATCATCATCCTTTTAATTGTATGGAAATGGCCAGAACGGTTGTCAGTATTCAATATGAATTGTACTTACTAAATACATTTTCCATTTATAAAGTCTTAAAAATTCAAAAGAGAATGTAGGTAATCAAAGTAACCCTCACTGTACATCTATGTAAGGACAACCTTTCTCTGTTAACTACAGTGTTATATTCTAATAAAGAAAACGGTCTGCTTATGTGTTCACCAAGGACTCCTTTGCTCAGCTAATACATGAGAGAAATACAAAAGTCTGTACAAATCATAGAAATGTGACTGAGGGTGGGACAATAATTTATCACACAAGTAAACATTTCCTCATACACATCGAGATCCTTATTCTCTCTCGCTCTATATCGGAAAGGTCAGAGGATGGGAGCCATCCTTTCAGAGCTATGAGCTTTTGATGGAAATAGCAAGAAGCAGTGCTGCAGACTTATGAATCCATTCTTTAGCATCTCTAATAAAATTTGCCCGCGCTCTCTATTGCATTACTTTCCATCCCTGCTTGCTCTGTAAGACGACTCTGGGCTTATAGGGCTTTATCAGACCACAGCAAAGGCTGGGACAATTATTCATTTTGTATTAACTAAAATGTCCTCCTATTCCTAGCTTTTCTCCATTGTTTTCATTGTGGCTTTATAATTGATATAGTCTTAAACAAAGAATAAAAACAGAGTTAGTTTTGTTCTTGGATGTGGCGCATAGTCATAAAAAGTTTGTGTCATTTAAACACATGTGTGTTGTCTTTGGTACAATATGAATTTATTACTTTGCAATTAATAATGAATGTTGTTTTATAGCGTACTGTGATTACATATTTTGAGTAATCACTAAAATGAGGCAATAAAGCAGGACATATTTAGTCAGAAAATGTACGTGCAACTTTAGTGATGTAATCGCGAAGCTGGTTCTCAGCCTTGTGAGGTCTGTCACTGACTTACTTGCACTACTTCAGTTCAGTATATTGAAATATGGTGTTGTTGTTGTTGAATAGAAAAGAAACGTAGTGATGAATATGGGTTAGGGGTTATTCACTTCATAATTATGAATCTCATTGTCATTGTAGAGGTTGTTTACATTTTTTATCAAGTATTTGAAGGATGTTTCTTGTTCTGACTGATTTTGTGCAGATGGTACAGGATATGTAATATACCTACTGCTCAGTGAGTGTACTCTGCAAAAGGGTACAATACAGTACACTGTATGGTTACAGTGCATGTTCTGGGGATATTTGTAGGAATTTTACAGATGAGTTAACTCATTTCATAATGCCAATTTGGAATTCAGCGGCCCGAGCAATTTTAAAGACACTACTCATGTTCCCCCGAAATGGACTGCATGGCTGAGAGTAAAGAATAAGCATTGTAGGTACTTCTGAATGTGTATGCCCTTTTATATATTCCCTGAATATGCGGCTGACTGACTTATAGGCTAAATGTTTGATGAGTTCATTAGCTTCAGTTTTTCCCAAAGACAATAATGTTTTGAAGAGACTGCACTGATCCCCTGCATTTCTAAAATTAACCATCACATTAGCAAGCAACAAACAGGCAAGGAGGGTGAAGAGGACAGATGGCGGGGTTACCACCCATGCTGATGCTATTCGTGTGTGAGTGAGCAAGAGACTGAAAATAGACAGATCAATAAACAGACCGAAGGAGGTAGAGGACAAAACCACATTAAAGGAGAACGAGAGAGAACGAATGCCATGGACACTGCAGATGTGCTTTACGAGGTAACACGTAACTGGGACATTGCAGACTGGTGCAGACACGCTGGTGGTGAGCTCAGTAAAGCCACCTTATTTTATCATTGCCAGCAGGGCACATTTTCACTACGCCACTGAGACACAACAGAAGCAAACCATTGAAGTGCCCCACAAGCTCCATTTGACCCACTTCAAAAGATTACAAAAAAAGAAGATAACTTGCGAGGTTCATAGAGGCGTGGCTGTTTTTGTCACAAATTAAATGAAAGATAATACATAAAAATAGTATTATCTATAGATTCAGTTTCTCATGAGTCTGAACAGCTTGGATTTCATCAGTTTATCTAGAAACCAATGAAGAAACACTGATAACAGAACAGAATAAATCTTTTTTTGAGAAATAATCTCTGATTTAGATATACATTTATGGGTGCTAATTCTCCTTCACATTGAAAGGCTAAATCATAAGCACACATGCACACACACGTTAGCATTATGGCTGTGACCTTTCCTGATACCAGCTTGATGGCTATCTGCTGACCTTGCTGTGTTAACAGTTTGTCCGCTAGATGCTTTTTCTCTCCCTTTAGTTCTCACCTAATAGATCCCCTAATGTGTGTGTGTGTGTGTCTGTGTGTGGGGGGAGATAAGCGAAATGAGCTGAGCTCTGACTGAAAGATGACACTTTTGACTGCATCTTGAAAGTTAACGCTATTTTTAAGTACACTCAGACTAAAAGACTAAAAATAAAACATGCAGCTGTCTCCAATTCTCTTTCTAATTACGCAACACAAGTACTGTACTTGACAGAACCAGCTCTACAGTTGTCATGGCCATGGTCAAACACTCCTTTGTGTTTAACTAGAGGCTTCCAGAATGTACATGTTAAGTCTCAAAGCTTATTTCTAGTGCCAAATATGAATCAAGGCCTTGCATCAGCACACACTCAAAAGCAAGGCCTGAATGATAAGGTTGCATCCTTGAAGCTGTACTATTGAGCATATGACCCCACTGACCTGCTATCACACAGATAATATGGGGCAAGATCTTCAATCTTGATTGGATGAGATTTAATTAATCTCAGAATCTATTGATGGTGAAAATAACAATATATGAAGGGAGGAGAGCAGGTAGAATTATGTTGTCTTCCTTTTGTTGCTTTGGTGTATAACAGCACTGCCACATTATGTGTTTGTGTAACTTATTTGACTGATGAATACACTCACAACAACCCACAATCTGAGTTCTCACAATAAAATCTACCCCCAAAAATACTGCTACTGTTTTTGGAGTCTGTCAGGAGGCAACAAGGAGAAGATGATGAAAACACGAGAAAGGTAGGAAGTATGCAAAAGAGCAACCACAAGACGCAGGAGAATTTTTAGACAGCCACATCAAGGGAAATCTGTGAGTTTACCTTTCTACCTTGGGAAATTACCTGCAGATGATTAGTGTCTATTGTATTCAAATGCTTTCGCTGTAGCTGCGAAAGCATTTGAACACACCCGTGTGAAAATGAAAATGTCACGCAGAAAAGCATCGGGCATTCGGTAAGGGACTGCCCGACTGATGTCTTGAAATATCAAAGCAAACACAGAAACTAAGGGAGGTTTGTGGACAAGGGGATGTCAGAAAAAGGCATCTCGGGAGACGGGGAATAGGAAATTCAATTTGATCGTAATCTGATGTACACATTCTACTGTTTGTGAGTTAAATTAGATTTTAGATTTGTTTTCTCTGTCCCTCCCATCTACCCCTTTACAGTATTAGAGAGGGGTATTTATCTGGAAAGATCTATGGTTGTGTCTGATTGAAGAATCATGCTATGGGAATAGTTGGCGGATGGTAATCTATCAAACAGACAACAAAATGTTTTATTTCTTCGCCAAGACACTGAAAAAAAACATCTTATTCGACCCTCAATTATAAAGCCTGTGGTTCATGGGCAGACTGCTTTCCGTGTGTGACCTAAGCAAGAGTTCATTAAAAGTTTTTTGGTTAGACTTCTTCCTCGGTTCCATTCTTCTCTCTCATGTCATATCATCTTTGAGTTTATAACACACACACACACACTATTTGCCCTATTTGCTAAAGCTATTTAACATCCAATGCCGATGATTATTGGATTTTGAAGCGCCACTATGCTTCAAATTGAATGATTGTGTCATGGTCACAGATGGAATTCAAATTGTGTCCAGAAATGTCTCTGACTTTATGTAATTGACACTCCTACGATGACATCCACGTCACGCAGCGATTGGCCAGGTGTGTGGAGGTGTATTGTATCATTCACACAATTCACTTATGTCACTGTTTGTGCGCGTGCATCAGTTTACGTACCTTATGTGGAGAGGCTGTCCAAAGGTGTGTGCTGGTTGGCTTTTACTAGATAGTAAAGAGCTCACAGGAAATGAGGGGAGAGATGGGGGATGACATGAATCCAGGGTCCCCACCTGGACTTGAATCGGTGATGTTGCGATTACATAATCAGTGTCTTAAACCCTGAGATTACCTGGACACACAGATATTATCTCTACAATCCTTTCTGTTTCTGGTCCGTCTGCTGCCGGGCCTAGCTGGAAAAAAACCCTCTAAATTGTGTGCCTCTGAATGACTCCAAGGGCAGCGAGGACAAATCACCCACTGTAAACCTCAGCCCTGCACTCTGCTCACTGTTCCCTGTCTAAATTCAAATCAAGAGCCAAAAGCCAGGGAAAATGTGATGGTGGCGAAGTGCAGGAGGGGTATAGATGGGTGGGCAGGGGGAGAGGAATTCTGTGTGGAAAAATGGAAATGACCCTTTTTCATCTTTTCACACTGCTAAACCCCGATTCCTCATGTCTTCTTATTTTCAGCTGTGTTTCTGCGTCTCTCTCTATCTCTGCCTTTGACAAGCACACTAGACACTCATTTTATCACCTAAATGGTTCGTCTAATAAGCAGTTTCCAACTGTTCACTCTACCTCCTGTTTTCTCTGCCCCTTCTCATATGTGTCAGATGGTTTCGTCACACTGGTGGATTCATTCTCATCCCCCGTTGTTCGAGAGGTTCATTTCAGGAATATCTTGTGATTTATTTGACTTGGAAATCAAACTGCCACTTGTTTAGCTTTCATGACATAGCAATATTTCTATAAATAATTGAAACAGCTTTTCTTGTTTAAAAATGAACAGGATAGATAGCTTTTGTTTCTATTAGTTTGAATGAAAAACAAACATCTCTCTACATGCAAATGTAAAATGATGTAATGTAATGCAAAGAGCATTGATATCTCGGCTAGCCCCTGGGTCTTTGCTCTTATTTCCATAACATTCTCTTTCAAATTGAAGTCAAACATACATGCAGATTGTTTTAAGCCCTTACACAGCATCTCAGTTAGCATAGAGATGGATTCAAAGACATCTGTGCCCCAAGACTAAAACAAACACAGATGTCAAACTTAAAAGCTTGATGCACAAGCACGGTATTGGAATAAATGAGCGGTATGTTGAATGGCTACACTTCTGCACTTATTTGAGATGCAGTGGCCCAAAAGGGGATTCCTCTGATTTAAAAGACCTGAATTGACCTCACATCTCTGCGGCAGACACCATGCACACAATCAAGCTCTGCAATCTTACAAAAGAGGCTAGCCTTCCCTCATTAGTTTGTGAGTCATCCGTTCAGTCTTTCAGCTTCAGTGGACTATGAGTACATACAGAATCAGTGTCCGCAGCACAAGACTAGGTTTAAGAAAACTCCAGCCTTATACGTTACTATTTTGCATTCTGACCCCGATGCCCTTATCAATTGGCTGCGTAGCTGTTGCCATGCAGTGATGCTGGTCTATACCAGCACAAAGACGTAATGAATACTGCACAGCCTCTATGTCGCTGTGTCAGGGTCACAGAATAAGACAGCAGGCCAAGCATAATGCTAGAAAGTTGGAAAGAGAGAAGCAGCATGAATACCAGCTAAATAACTTTGTGTTAATTCTCATTTTTGTTCCTATTTCATGCAGTTGTAGCCAATAAGGGTAGCAACAAAGTGTGAGACAGCAATCTGTGTCAGTTATGCTTATCTTTGCCCTGTGTCATGCAAGAAGACAAGGTAGATATTACTAAACATTACTGTATGTTTAATTAGTTGGTTATAGATATACACAATAGTGACACCATACATTGTGCATTGTCTTTATATTTTAGTTTAGTGACTTGAACAAATGCAATGTGTGATTCACTCTTTGACAATTTGTTTCAGTTTGTAAGATAAGTGATTTTGAAATAACTAACTATTACAAGCAGTTTTTTAGATTGCACACGAGGGCTACATGTTTTAGGGGAAAATATGAAAATGTTCTGTCCGATGTTGTGATTGTGATTTAAGTTGACTTATTGAGATACGATTGTGCCAAGCATAATCACAAACCTTTTTCGTCTCGACACAAGAGATTCACATAAAACAATGCAATTGTTGTTCCTGGTCTCCTTTTTTTCACGCAGGTAAATTGCAGAGGGGAAAATGTCAAATGTCAACATCCTCCAAGTTTAGCTTTGCCGACGCACCTTGTGAGTCATTTGTGCCTTGATCAGTACCGAGTGCACTGAAAGGTGCATCTGGGTTCAGTGATGACTTACAAACGGCACACTGCTTATGCTCTCACCCACGTCTTTCCTCGTACATCTAAGCCACGCTCTCTTTCTGGTGTCTTGTCAGGGAACAAGGGAAGTGAATATTCCTTGATAGGAGGGATCGAAGAGTCGGTGACTAGCAGCTGAGAGCTGAGAAAGGCAAAGGCTTCAAAACATTTGTGTTCCCCGCAGTGCTGCAACTCCTCTGGATAGAGCACTCCCTGGGTCTGTGTGACCGGTTACCTCGCTGGTCCTTCTGATCATCAGATTATTGACTGGTCTTCACACTGTGCTGCTGTCATATAAAGTAACAAGGCTTACCACTGTACACCAATGTCAAGTCCATGGATTATTGCATGTCCATTTCCATTTTTCAATCATTAATGAAATTCTTTTTGTAGGAAAGTCTGATCTGGTGTGAAGACATACAGTGTTCCCACCTTAACCCCTATGTATTTTGAATGTCTTGATTAATTAAACCCCTGTGCTACGTAACTGCCACCTCACACCAGGACAACTCTTTTTTTAGGACAATGCTTTTTATAAACCTTTTGCAATGATACAATACAACCCCCCCCCCCAAAAAAAACATTGTTGAAAAAAATTCAGAACATCTGGATGGATTATTGCCTTACACACTAGAGAGAGAGGAAGTAGAAAAAGGATTGAAGAGTGTGATCGCAGGGTGTGGAGTTGGGAAGAAAGTAGGTGAGAGGAGGAAAGAAGAACAATAAGAACGGTATGAGCCCTCCAGCTTTCGTGTCATGTAATCGTATGCCCGTGACTTTCTGAAATGACAGTACAACAAACTGAAATGAGGGGAAAGTAAAGTGTGTCAGTGATGGCAGGGTCAGACTCAGAGTTAGGGAGGAATAGTCCGAACAGTGAGTAGTCAGATTAAAAAAAACATAACAAACTTGATATAAGTTGCCAATATTTGTAGATGAGACTTTGATCGTGATAAGGAACAAATCCAACCACTTTATACATTTTAATGTTGGAGAAATAGTGGCATCATTCTACATCAAATACATATATCATAGCAGTTTGTAAACCATTACTTCAATATCCATTCTCATATAAACCGATTTGAAACAAGGTCATGAAATATATATTTTGACTTTTAAGTGGCTTATCTTATCATGAACATCATCTTGTGAGCGTCTTTGTGGTGAATGTCAAGGTCTTGCAGCTACATTTCCCCTTACTGCTGATTAATCAGCATGCTTTATCTGGCTGGAATCTAATTGGCTGGCTGGGACACAGATGCAGGTGCATCCAGGTCAGTCAGCTTTGAGCTTTTTTTATTTCATGAAAACACATTGTGGTTTCAGGGGTGTCTGAAAACAGGGCTCATACTTAACTTTGTATGTGAGATGGATGTGTGTGTGTGTGTGTTTGATTTAGTTGAAGATATTTTACAAAACTATATTGTAAAATATGGATTTTCAAAAATAGCTCCTAATTGTGTGTGTTTTTGTCCCACTGTCTCATTTGCAGTGTCTGGTGTTGCACATGATTTGGTATCTGCTTGATATTAGCATTGTTATTCATTTGTCAAAGCAGTGCTCACAACAGTGAGCAGTGAATAAGTTTCACATTCATTTAAAATACGTTGGCTGATCAGATTATTGATCCTTTGGGTTCAAATTAATTTGGTGAGACATTTTCTTTTGTTTTTGTTGATCTATGTCAAGAAAACATCCAAGTATACCGATAGAGTTAGTCAGTGTTCAGATGAGAAAGAGACAGAGATAAAGATGTGGGAAACATGCCTGGATTCTAATAATTTTGTCAGAAATAGATATTCTTTGACTACATTATACAACATTTTGATTTGTAAATTTGCTCTTGGTGTGACATAATAACCTAGTGGTTAGTGAAGACAACATATACTGTACATTTTTCTCCATTAGAAAAAATACATAACATTTACATAATGAAATAGTTCATAAAGAAAACATAATGCCTTGAAGCCACCAAAATACTTTCACGTACGAGTTTAATTTGCCTCTGACCCAAGCGTTGCTGGGGCAGGTTGAAACCCTCGTATGGTTTGCGTGAGTCCAGAGGGAAACATGGTGTAACATTGCATAAAAGTTTCTCACTGTTACTGCAGGCCGTTTTCTGTTTGTGACATTAGTTCAGTTAAGTGTTATTTAACTTCTCAAAACTTATTATGGGAGCCTCATGGTTCCCAGAGGCTCCCTTATTAACACTCCTTATTTCTGTTCCTCCTTTTTATTGTCTTCTTTTTTCTTTTTAGCCTCTCTCGCTCTTTCTCTTGATTCTTGCTGTTGGCAATTGTTACCTCTCTCACAGCTCTCTGAGCAGCTAAACAACTACTGAAAAATGCCAAGAGAATAAAAGCACCCTGGGAGGTGTGTGGATGTGTGTGCCCATATCAGGAGAAGCTGCTGTTTGTGAGCAATGTTATACAAGCACTGACAAATAAAAGTTAGCCATGGCTCTTATCCTCTTATACTTTAAACTTTCTGTCATATTCATGTAATGTGTTTATGTAACTTTGTAATGCTGTTCATTCTGTACACATGACATCTATTGCTTCTGTCCATCCGGGGAGAGGGATCCTCCTCTGTTGCTCTCCTGAAGGTTTCTTCCCTTTTTTCCCTGTGAAAGGTTATTTTTGGGGAGTTTTTCCTGATTCGATGTGAGGTCCTGGGACAGGGATGTCGTATGTGTACAGATTGTAAAGCCCTCTGAGGCAAATTTGTAATTTGTGATTTTGGGCTATACAAAACAAACTGAATTGAATTGAATACTTTGTGTGTGTACTCAACAGGCTGGTTTAGAGGACCAGTTATGGTTAGGTGATATTTTTATATGCCTATAATCTACTGTAAAGAGGCATTTGTACATTTCAGAGAATGATATCATATATTTGAACAGATAATGTTTGACAGATGTGGCAAAATATGCTGTTTTTGTTCACTACTATATATGATATTCTTACAATATGTTTATTTATTTATTTTATTCATTTATTTTGCAGGGACAATGCACACTAATCAACAGTAGGACTGTAAGTGAGCCAGAGTTAGCCAGAGAGGCTAACTTCCATCTGCTGTCCCTGGCCAGATG
Organism: Cyclopterus lumpus; assembly: GCF_009769545.1. Classification (NCBI taxonomy): domain Eukaryota; kingdom Metazoa; phylum Chordata; class Actinopteri; order Perciformes; family Cyclopteridae; genus Cyclopterus; species Cyclopterus lumpus. Next base: position 10,822,336 of record NC_046982.1, read on the forward strand.
TTTGTAAGGCAGCCTAAAATAACAAAATCTCAAAATAAAATGGAAATAAAATTCATAGACAAACTGACAACAACATATAAACAAAACCAATACACAGCAAAAAGAAAGGGTACAGCAATAGACCAGAGACATAACGGGCTGCAGCATGAATCAGGCAGAACAAACCCAGCTACAATACAACATACACATAAAAAACAAATGCACATATAGCCGAAACAAGCATCAGGACAGAGAGCATATCAATGATTGCACACCTGATTGGCAACAAGCCATTCCTTCAGGTTATGCTTGAACGTTTTGTACGTGTTTTGTGCACGTATGTGTGGTGGCAGAGCATTCCACGAGTGACCTGCCTTCACTGAGAATGTAGACTTGCTAAACGAGCTTGACCTATATGAAATGACACAATCACCTCTTGTAGCAGATCTAGTGAGTCTGCTGCTTTGACTGCTTTGTAACTTTTCCTGTTGATAAGAAACCTTGAGGCAGTGAAGTGTGTTGTTGTTTCCCTACTCATCTCCCTCAGCACATGGTGCCTATCCTGATGCTGCAGCATGAAGCCATGTAGTCAGAGATAACTAACGCCTGTAATGCCACAAGAAGAAAGCAGTGTCTTACCTGCTGGACTTTTCAATTTCTTTCAATTTTTTTTTTACAGAAAAGAGTTTGAGACAAATGTTGGGATTTTCACAACAGAAGTTTGGTTTATAAACCTGAAAGCTGCTGTTGCTGCTTCTGGCTGTTGGTTGCTCTTACAATCCTTTTGTTTCACGCTGCTTTTAGAACATGTGTTTTAGATGTTAAGCAAGGGGAAGGTTTTTTCTTTTCTTTTCCGCCTTACTGGATCCAGTATTAAAGGGCTACCATTGGATTTCAGTCATTTATCTTTCCTATGTGTATATGGCATTATGAGTAATGGTACTTTCACGCTTTTCAGCTCCCTTGATTACTTTGGCCCCTACTCCTCGTCCCACATGCCTTTTTATTCCAATGACATTCTTTCAAGTGTATTGCGGACAACTTTGACAAAGTCAGATGCAAACTGGAGAGGATTGACAGTGCACATGAGGCTGGTAGGAAGAGGCAGATGTTTTGGAAATGGTACAACAGTTGAGTTGAGGATTCAGATTATATTAGCTTGCCAATGCTGTTGACTGCATTTTCTTAAAATCAGCCTGTGTAGTGTGTACATATTTCACAATGTTGTCTCATTTTCAATTCATCATGTTGTTGTTGAGAATGTATGGTACATCCTCCACACAGTCTTAGTTTCCCCCGTCTGCTCGTATTTCCATTTTCCTTTTTTATCATTCAGGAACCTTGGTGACAACTAAAAGGCAATGCGCCTTTTCGAGCAGACACATAGTTTTCTTAGATAACAATCAAAGTTTGAAGCCAATGCTACGCAATATGATACGTCATTCTTTTAAAAGAATCAGCCTTGTCCACTGTTATCATTGGGCAGTTGAAGAAATGCTGCAGCCATGGCAGCAGTTAGTTGGCTGGTCGGCTACTGGTCAGTGCCCAGTTCTTGGTGCTGCTCCAGAGATGAATGCTGCTGGGGAAAGGCTGATTAGTGTTACTGACAGCCCATAGATCTTAGCCGGCTCATCCCCAGCTGAGCCTCCCTGCCTCTCCTTTGTTTCTGTAACTATCTGTCTCTCAAACACACCGGGCCAACGGAAAGAATTTAAATTATAATTGATTAATATTAGCTATTAGAGGTTATTCAATTGTGTTACATTTAAATCCATTATTTTTTTTTACCAAACAAATCTAAACTTAAGGTTAGCTTTCTCTGGAGGTCTTCACCACATCTCATGGTTCTTCCTCATCGGATGGAGTTTGGAGAGTTTTTTTATAACTGTGAAAAAAAACTAGAAAGTGTTAGAATAAAAGTGTTGATTGTTATCATGGTTAAAAATTAACGTTCACACCCCATTATGAGGTGTTGTTTTGAAGATTTCACTGTTGAGTGAGCTTCATTTAAACTCTAGTTATTACTCCCTACTGTGATCCTTTCTGTGAGGCCCTCTCCTTTTGTCAGTGACAGATATTTTCTGATACACACATCTTCTCCCAAATTCCAATAACCTTCAGCGAGATTTGATATTGTGAAACTTCCGTAAAAATGCAAATTCTTTTTGTAATAATTAAAAACAAGATTTGTGAAAGAAGTTGTGCCGTTTTTTTTTTAACTACACTTGTGTGAGAGAAGAGACGCAGACTTGATGTCCTGGAGCGTAACTTCTGAGCTGCACTGGAACCTGCCTCACCGGGCGTATGTCTACAAGAAAACTTTGTGTTCAAAGATGAAGTACAAGTGTGAAAGTGCTTCATTTTGCTCACAGTAAATCTGTCTGATCCGACATCGCGTTCTGCCTAATGAGGCTATAACAAACCTGCCTAACTTGAACTAGTAATGGGTACATGACAACGGCAGTGGGTACTCTTTCTTCTTTGACAACGCCTCCATTTGAATTCTCAGTTTAAAAAAGCCTTGCATTTGTGTACAATATTTTAGAGCAATACCAGTATGAACTGTTCAGTTTGCGGTAGATTGTTTCAATCACCTCAGGGCCTAATTGACATTCAGTACACAAGATTAGCCAGACGGAAAGGTCCAAACCTGCTGAGGGGGGAATGAAAAAGGACCCATGTAAGTCTCACACAAACACCCACTGTACATACAGTACTGTGGTCTTTTTGTACCGAGATGGCCGAGTTCATTCATCAGTATATTAAGTTTCACTTCTGTCTCCAGGAAAGCCCCTTACGGTTTCTGCTCTTATCTGTGTTGGTACTATAAGGGTAAAGAAGAGGTGGCAGAGGAGCAGCATGTGGTAGTATGGATTAAATGTATCAGTGTGTCTACTTAAGATAGTGGAAAAGATGAAAGTCTCTTACCCACCATGACATTTGCAGCCTACGGCTATAGGGTGCCTTTGATCCCACTCTTTCCTCTTCTTCTCTGCAGCCACTTGACAATGAATGATAACCAGATCAGTTTCAGTTTCAGGTTGTGATGGCAGTATGTCTGTGTACTGTAGATGTCGGTTGTTGTCACTGTAATGTTTCCAATGTCCATTTTTATATTGGAAATTATATTAATTTTTTCCATGCTTTTGGATCCCGTCTAAAAACATAATTCACATAACACACACACACACACACACACACACACACAGCCCCCTATCCCCCTAAATCACAGTTGCAGAGTAGACAAAGTCTTCTGTTTGGCATGTTGTTCTTCATGCTGTTTGGTGTTGGTCCAGGAGATCTTCACCTGTCTGAAATCACCACAGTCACTCTCAAAGGCTTCTGGGAATTGCAGCAGTCCGCAACAAAAACACACAACACATGCAACACCTGATCCATGCACATACACAAACACACAGGGTGCGTAGTAGCAGGTTGCCCAAGGCTGTTACTGAAATGACTGGCTAACCACATGGACTGCTTGAACTCTATCAATCAATAGACCATCACCCCTCGTCCTCTCTATCATGGTGGTTTGGATATAGCCTCAGGCTGTGTGTGTGTGTGTGTGGATGGGGGGGGGGGGTTAAGAAGATAGTTTTCCAATAGTAAGAGCCTCGTCCAGTCCCAATTGCTCCACACAGGCCGAGCATCAACATTGTTTATCTTCAGATAAAAAACAAGTGGCATCGGAGCGAAGATGAAACATTTACAATGTTGAAACTTAACAATTTTTCTCTTGGTTACTGATCATGGGACTAATAAATAACGTGATGGTATATGATTAATGTCTGCAGCGCTACAGAGACCTTTCGTCGCAAAATACACATCCACGCAGCAGTAAGGTATGACCCACAATCTGTACATTCACAAACCAAATGCTGGCTGTTTAACCATTTGATGCAAGGCGAGCCAGACAAATGCATATTACGTGTTGGATTACAAACACGCTAAAAGCCTTGTATATTTATTTTGCATGTACATGTAAACATTTATCTGTAAGGCTCTGTGTGTTTTATCTGTGAGTGTGAACACGAGCATGTCTATATTTCCTGCTATGAGGAAGTAAATATATTACTGGGCTGCACTAGTCTGAAAACCTGAACTCTCCTGGAAATACTACATACTACAGTACTTTCCCCAGATGAATAACACCAAAGAATCTTGATTATCCAACATGTTTCACTCCAGTTGAAATGTTTTAAATATGCTATCACTCATCTTTGCACTGACTCGATACGTAATCCTATTGCCTCTAAAATGCACTTAATTTACATTTAAAACAGTTTTGTCAGATGCTAGTAAACTGAGCAACATGATTTAGAACAGACACACAAAAATAAACGAGTTTAAATGAAACAGGATTTCAGGATTTTTTATTGAATTAGGTGTCATGTAAAACGAATTGTTGTATAACTGAGACATGTCCAGGATTTATGTTCTCTTCGATATAAAAAGAGGCCCGTTTTCTTCCCTCGTCGTGTACATTTCCTCTGCAGTGGTATGCAGCGACCGGCTCTAGTTTTGTTCTAGCTTCACTGCACCCCTTCCCTGAACCTCGCTGATGGCCATCGCCAAAGTGGTTCTCAAAACATTCATCTAGGTTTGGCAGGTCTGCAATAGTATACGCGTTAAGTATACAGTAATTGTCACCGCTAATCAAAATGAAAGTATTAACCAGGGCAAAGTATTACTGGGCATATTCCTGCTCTTCACCTTTTCAATAGTAATGACACATTGGGCTTCAGTTTGTAGGCTAAGACACAAATTAATTAACACTGTTACTTGTATTTCCTTTTTTCTCACGAAAAGTCCGTAGAAGCACACTTGCGCACAAATGCATGTGTGGGCACTGTGGCTCATTGGTAGAGCAGGGTCGTCCTTCAATCAGAGGATTGGCAGTTCGGTCCTTGGGCGAGACACTTAACCCCGAACTGCTGTGTGGATGGTTAGTTAGGGTCCTGATGGGCAGGCGGCACCTTGCATGGTGCATGGTAGCCCCTCGGGTCCAGTTACTTTCGACTGTATCTCTTTCAGCACCAACTCCATCATTCGGGAGTCAGACGTTGAGATTTCACACTTTTACACTCACAGTTTATTTTACCTTTTGAGTCCTGGTGCTCAAATAAGACACACACCACTGTGTAGTGTCCAGTGGACCAGCTCTTTACCCTCGCAAGATTACTGGAGGGGTCCTGGGAGTTTGCCCAACCAGTTTACATGTGCTTTGTAGACCTGGAGAAGGCTTTCGACCGGGTCCCTCGGGGTTTTTGTGGGGGGTGCTGCGGGAGTATGGGGTGCCGGACCCGTTGGCACGGGCCATCCGGTCTCTGTATGCCTGCAGTAGGAGCTGTGTTCGTCTCCTCGGTAGTAAGTCAGACACGTTCTCGGTGGGTGTTGGCCTCCGCCAGGGCTGCCCTTTATCACTGGTCCTGTTCGTGACCTTCATGGACAGGATATCTAGGCGCAGCCAGGGGGCGGAGAGGATCCGGTTCGGGAGTCTCGGGATCGCCTCTCTGCTGTTTGCGGATGATGTGGTCCTGTTTGCCTCCTCGGACCGTGACCTCCAGCATTCACTGGGGCGTTTTGCAGCCGAGTGCGAAGCGGCAGGCATGAGAGTTAGCACCTCCAAATCTGAGGCCATGGTGCTCTGCCGGAAACCGGCGGATTGCTCCCTCCAGGTGGGGGCAAACTGCCTACCCCAAGCGAAGGAGTTCAAGTATCTCGGGGTCTTGTTCACGAGTGAGGGTAAGGTGGAGCGGGAGATCGATAGGGCGGATCGGTGCGGCTGCAGCAGTAAAACAGGCGCTGTACCGGTCCGTCTTAGTGAAGAGGGAGCTGAGCCGGAAGGCAAAGCTCTCCATTTACTGGTCGGTCTACGTTCCAACCCTCACCTATGGTCACGAACTCTGGGTCGTGACCGAAAGAACGAGATCTCGGATACAAGCGGCCGAAATGAGCTTCCTCCGTAGGGTGGCCGGGCTCAGCCTTAGAGATAGGGTAAGGAGCTCGGACATCAGGGGGGGAGCTTGGAGTCGAGTCGCTGCTCCTTCGTGTCCAAAGGAGTCAGCTGAGGTGGTTCGGGCATCTAGTCAGGATGCCTCCTGGACGCCTCCCATTAGAGGTTTTCCGGGCACGTCCAACTGGTAGGAGGCCCCGGGGAAGACCGAGGACACGCTGGAGGGATTATATCTCCCGGCTGGCCTTGGAACGCCTCGGGATCCCCCAGAATGAGCTGGAAAGTGCTGCGGGTGAGAGGGAAGCCTGGGTCGGCCTGCTGAACCTGCTGCCACCGCGACCCGACCCCGGATAAGCGGGTGATAATGGATGGATGGATGGACCACTGTGTACATCATTGTGACCAGAAGACTGTTGGGACAAAGTACTAAAACGGTACTTAAAACCTCTAAACCCTCATCCCCAGTGGTGCAGTACTTATTATTTCTGTCTGTGATGTTGCGTTACTGTGTGTTAGTGCTCTTGCATACACATTTGTGTGCAGTAAATGAGTCCGCTGTGGAAAGTAACTGTTCATGCTCATACTTTTCTAGAGGGGCTTATCGGCCCCTTCAGCCATGACTAAAGCTTTTCTCCTGCTTTATAAATGCCTCTGCTGGCAACTTTAACCTCCCTGCAGTGATTTCTCACATTTTATCCATAATACGACTTATGGATTTGCAACTATTTTACAGCCATCTGTTATACATTTATGTTCTAAGTTCTTTAAGACTTCACCTTCTGAATTATATTTCCAGTGCACATTTTTCCACATCAAATTAGTTATGTGCTAAAAAATGGCTGATAATTGGAACTGCGGAAAGAACGGCAATTACTTTTCTCAAGTTCAGCTGAAGAACTTGTTAACTTGTTAAGTACTTTCAATATCGCAATAACCATATGCCCACATGGCCTGCAACAGCAAATTTAATTGTGTTAATGATAGTGAATTTGTCAGGGGAATAGTTAAGTGCAGCTAGCATCTTTGAAGAAATACCACATTTACACAGGAGGTTTATATGTATCATGAGAAAAAAATTGATTGAGAGTTTCTTTCCATGTACATAATGCTGCTTATCATAACAACACTATCTGTGTCGTTACAGTGTCGTCACCGTGCTCATCTACGAGCTCCGTTGAGGATGCCACAGTGGAGGTCATTTCCTGCTCGCTTTTTGTCAGAGTGCTATTGAAACAGATTTTGTGCTGTAATTTAATCAGGCATCATGCAGCTTGTACAGACTTCCTGCTCTTTTTAATACATTATTCCTCTGGTGGATTCGTAGATGTTAAACATTGTCCATAGTAAACTGAACCGAGGCGCCAGGAGGAAGCAGATCGAGGGCGGCTAGGTTCGAGTAAAAAAAAGTCTAAGAAATCTTTGTTAATCTTAACTACTTTCTCTGAGTTTTTTATTCAGATTATGGACTGTTTGAATACACCGTATTTTAGTGATCAGTGTACTAGTTTAGAAGGGAATTATAGAAATAATTGTATTTACAGGTATAGAAAAGAAAACCGCAACCTGCATTTAGAAATCCGCTAATCCACATCTGTTATCCCACACTGCCACTTGTCATAATTACAAGGATCCATCCAAGATATGTTCATGTGTGAAATATGTGCCCTTTTCGGCTGTATTGCCTTCACTGACACTAAATCTTTTCCAGCTTGCTCGTTCAAGAGACATTTAATATAAGTCTTCACCGGGAACCCAGGAAAAAGTCCCAACAAATTGTCAGACTGACAGTTAACACCTGTTACCTGATGCCACTGACAGACGAGAAGAGCGAACGAGAGAGAGAGAGAGCAAAAACAAGAAATGTGTAACTGAGTTGGATGAAAGATTTATTATGGCAGACAGAAGATATGAGACAGGCAGTAAGAGAAGTCAGAGACAGTCAGACTCACAGCTGCTACAGCTGAGATTGTATAGGATAAGTAGTGCATCAACCAAACAGATGTTTCCCAGAGTTCAACTGTCATGACTGAAGTGGATCGGGTGACATGTCGTTCACCCAGCACGGTGTCTTGAATGTCAAACTAACCGACCTGGCAGAGCAGGAAGACTTCAGAGCTAACGTGACAAAATGGGAACTGAGATTACTAACTGTGAGATAATTAAGTAATTAGTGATTTCAAGTCATATCTGATAGTCTTGTCCGAAGTCAGGAAAGTTTTATAGACATCACCAGTAATAAGGTTTTTAGACAGGATTCATTGGTACAGAAAAATAACAACATGTTCTGCCATTTGTCTCAAGTACCGGTACGTTTTTTTTTTTTTTTTAAATTAAAGACTTTTTTCATATTTGCTGTAAATACAAATATTTAAGGACATTTATGCAGGATATCTAGGTTTTAGTGAAAAGTGAAAGTTAAAAACACATCCATTTTGGACCATTTTTCAACTTGTAAACTACTTAATTTCATCATTAAATTAAAAAACCTTTTAAAAACCATGCAAACATCAGTTGACAAAGCGGTAACCATAACATAGACGTCTATTTAACAATTTAAAAGTGTCATTGTTGTCAGTGTTATGTGTTATGAATGACTACAATCACAAAGCCATTTGAACAAAAAAACACACATTACAGTACAAATCCTTAGTTTTATTTTTCAGCACTATGCAGTTTTTCCAATAAACCAATTTACCAGAACTTGAAATTGCCTGTTAACATAATATCAATCAATAATTGTTATTGATTGATATTATGTTAACAGACCTCTGTAGAGATGTATCTCTGTTCTCACTGAAATGGCCCGGTCCTCCTCAGCAAATAGCTTCTCAAAGGCAGAGAGCTTTGGCCACTGCGAACACAAAAGAAAGGGAGAAAATAAGACTAACGACGCAAACAAATCCATTTTCCTCTCAAAATGAAGCAGGAAAAGAACAGCAAGTCATATATTTTTACCAGAAACAATCAATATACAATACACTAGATCGGCATTCTAGAAAAGTATTTCAATCAGGAGAGACCAGTCGAATAAATAAAAGATAATTGTTTATTGTTAACAGATGATAAAGTCTTTGGCGCTTGGACTCTACTGGGAGATTTGTAATTGAGGGCCGTCTGCCTCGATCAGCAACAAGATAATTCCCCCTGTGGAGTCCAGACCTGGTGGTGGTGGTGATGATGATGATGATGGTGGTGGTGCTGATGAGGCTGATACAATGATGAGTTGATGAAGCTGATGGACCTGCGAAGACTGGGCATAGATGTGGAGGTGGAGGGTAACAGTAACATGAATGAACTGAAGGTAGAGAGACAGTTGTATTTAAAAGAGACAGCAGCAAGATGATTGATAATGATGTAATTGTTTCGTTGTGCTTATTGGATAGAGGAGACCAGCGGATGCCATGATTGACAGCCCCGAACAATGACAGCAAGTGAATAATGAGTGAGCATGCGTGAGAAGTGATTGGAAGATGTATGAGAAATAAATGGCTTGCAAGAGTTTGGTCTTCCGACTGAACTTACGCTATTGCTTCATTTAGTTTGGATATTGCCACACAGGACATAACGTCATATTTGGAACACATATATGATAATAATAAGATGTACTGTATCTGGTATCCTAGTATAATACAGTATATGTCCTTGCAATGAATATTGAGTTCATATTTGATCAAATATGGCCCATATCAACAAAACTGTGAAATTGATCAGAAGTAGTTTGTATTGTCCAGAGAATCTCTTGAGATATCCGATCCTAAAACAGTATTCCTGGATTCTGACGCTTTTTGCCAATGTGTATTAAATATTGTTTGGTAATGTAAACAATATGTAGACAGCAGTAAATATGTAAAATAGGTGTAAAATAGTGTCACTGAATATATGATGCAAAACTAGACATCAACGGATGAATACATTGCACACATCGGCCAGTCAGGGCGTGGAATTTCCATTAAAAGTTTTTGGACATTAAGCAGATTGTCATATTTTAAGTGCAAATGGGAGAGTGTTTACGTTTGTTGATCGCCACATGAGACTCGAGTCAGCAGAGTGAAACAGTTTCTTATTCAATGCAGTCAGTCACACTGCCATCCATTTCTCCTCACCATGGCTCCTCTCGCTGCCTGCTGCTTTCTGTTAATGGAGATATCACCTCACTCCTCCTCCTCCATCCCATCGTTTCTCTGCTCTCTCTTTGTTGTCCCTTTCCCTCCACCACTCCACTTTCACTTCACTTTTTCAAATCCTTCTGTTGTGCCCCTTCATAGGCCCACTCAGTGAAACTAATTGACTGTAAGCCATCACTAAAAGCACTCTGCGTCTCTTTTTCTGCAGAAACTGATAGGAACCATTGCTGGTTATCCAAGACACGCTCCCTCCCTCTCTCATTGTATGTAAATCAACAAACAATTCATAACAAGTAGAAGAGGCCGACAAGGAAGAAAAACAATCATTGTTTATTACTGAGTGCAATTCTAGAGAGCAGGCACAATGCGTTTCTTTCAGCATGGCTCAATATTTCCTTACACTGAATGCAAAACACTCTAATGACAAACATTTGACATTTTGAGACTCCCCAGGTATCACTTTAACTCTGGCGTCAGGAAAGGCCACAGTCGGGAAGGAAAAAGTAATCGAGGATTAAAACAAATTGTCATGTTTGCTTAAAAGTGTAATGTGTAATGTAGCGATTATTCTTTGGAGCATTGGTGCTAATGCAAATGGTATTTCTGATGAATTAAATGAAGGAGAAGCCCTGTCGTCTGCCTTGAATGACATCAGAGCTCCCATAAGTCTTTCATATGAATGCTGTTGTAAAGAAACATCCTCTGTAAAGAAATGGCCACTCCACATGCAAAAGGCAAATCAACTTGCGATACATTTTAAAAATGGCGCAGGCCAACCACAAAATGATAGCTTACACACCTAAACACCGTAGTATCTTTTAGGTGTGTATCTAGCTTTTGCAAAAAGGCTTTGGCCTGCCATGGGCTTAATAAAACAAAAAAGTCATAGGCTTGTAACTGAACTGACTGACAATCCAACCTGACTTTTTCAACTCACTTGATTTCTTTCCTTTGGAATACACTGTCAAGAAGCAGAGTGCATCGATGAACTCTTATTTCTGGCCTGTGTGAGGAATTGTTACACTCCTTCACATTGTGGTGCTTGCAATCGCTCCTTGCATTTCTTCCTCGACTCGGGGTTCTTAAGGCCTCTCTTGTTCTTGCAGATCCTTCTGCAGAAACACTGTACTTTGAAGTAGTTGTCGTTTGTCCATTGCTGTTAGTTATTAACCTTAAATCTGTCTGGTTTAAGCTCATTCTTCCCCCCTCAAAGGCTCCCCCCGGGGGTATAAATATGTTTTCATAAACTGAAGGTTGCCCGCTCTGATGATGGTTATATCAAGTCTGTGATGTGTGATGCCGGTGCAGTTATTGTATGTGTCATGTCTTGGTCCTCAAGGTTTGCCTTCAATCTGTGATGCACAGTTATGTTTCATGAATTTAGACTTTATATTTGAATTGATCATGTATATTACAGCAGAGCATAGATTGCTTTTCTCTGTGTTTTGGACATGGATAAGGATGTTGATAATAGATTATTTTCAGTTCAGAAGTTAATTTACTGTAACAACTCAGCCCACTCACCATACAGACTCTCCACAGGATTCTGCTGACTACTCAAATCCACCAGAATTAGAAACCCAAGTTTCATCTCACGCTCACGAGGAGATACAATACCACTGCAGACCATTAACTTCCTTCTTTCCTCCCTCTGTTATTTTCTCTCTCTCCTGTCAGCAGTAGGTAAATCAGTTTCTTTAAATTTTACTTTCCACACTCAATGTGATATTTGTTGTTCTCCATAGTTTTTGTTCATGGCTATCTTCTATTTAATCACAATTAAGGGCTTGCATACTCCTCAGATATTCCCAAATAACTCTGTGGTTGCTTTTCTTACATGCCTATCGTCTTTGCCGTGCCGTGTGCAAAATGATTGATTCCAATTATAAAAGTGGCTTTGTTTCCCTCCTCAATATGTATTGATGCAGTCACCATCAGTCTGGGGGGTTGGAAATCAGAATGTATAGTTCCTTTAATGAGTTGTAAAAAAAAGAAAAAACAACAGCACTGCCTGCAAATCTGACTGTACATGGAGAAAGCGTCCAGGGAGAGTGAGTGGGAAGAGTTTATGTTTTGAAAATGACCCACTGGTCAGATCTAACCGAGTTCTGCTTAAAGTGCAGGACTTAATTGCAATATGCTTTATTACTCTGTTCTTGCTAACTGTTCTTGGCTGTAGCGGCCTCAGTTTTGAAGCTAGAGGGAATGTACTGGTATTATACTCAACTTTGTCATGCTAGCTTGTTGAGAATGGGGCTGAATAACACTCAATATGTAGGCTAACTATTGGCGAGGGAAAACTGTCATTGCGATTTTTGGAGGGGGTCCCTTGATCTCTTACCTCACAATTTGTGAATAATAGTGAGTTATATAGGTACACAGACATGCTCACTTTATTACTATGTAGCTGTCTGCATGCAGTATATATGTGTTATTTAAATATTGGCATTGCATAGTCTTACAGTCCTATAACTGCATACATTGGATATGACTGGAATCATGAGACTTTATGTCCCCATAATAGATAATAGAACTTGAATTAATCCAGTTGTTTAAAGGGGCATTTTCATAGCAATATAAAAGAGTTATGACCTGTTTCACTTCCCAATACCTGCTCTACACACAGCGTATACTTCATAATTAAAATGGCTAATGCCTGCAATGGCCATCATATACTTACTGGTGATCATATTGTTCTAAACCTTTTTACAATTTAAAATTGTTATTGATTTATTAATTATTTTCTTTCCAGTCGGCCCAGTCGTTAAAAGGAGCATCCCTAATTTAACTGTTTTGTTACTCTATATGTCGGTGTGGTGTCTTATCTCTGATCTCGAAATCCATTGATGAATTGTTCATTGACATGCAAAACTAATTCAATTCTGTATTCAGTAAGCTGGTCATCCCTCCAGGTTGAAATGCTTTTTGGTCCCTAAAACAAAAGAAAAATCAATGACAGTGTCTTGAGACAGAAAGCAGGAACTAAAGTAAAAGTAGATATGTAGTACAACGTGTATTATGTGTTTAGTTAATGCTACATTAGTTAATTGAACACTGACATTTTTTTTGACCAAATTTGTGAACACACAAATTCTCTAATTGTATCCTTGATTGTCAGCAAACATATGAAGTTATTTTTAGGTGAAATAAAAACATTAGCAATATTGCAATTTGTCTTGTATACCAGTAAGAAGCTGCAGTTGTGTAATTACTATAATTGAGAGCTAACACATGATACGGTTGGTGAAGTAATTTCTTTCCACACATATTAACATATAAAATACTTTCCCCTATACTAAAGACTGTGTCATCTACATAGAGGTGCTGCAGTCATTTACTTCCCTCCTCGACATCCAAAGACAAGTTGAGGATATTTTCAGACACACTAATGACTTTGAATAAACTTGTCCATCATGAATGTTCATGCTATATTATAATATCTACACATGATTAACTCCTACACTCCTAAGATATAGTTGTTGGTTATGGGACAGTGGCATTGACAAACAGCACATGCATGATAAGTTCTCACAGATACTGATGGTTATTCTTCTCCCTGTGTTATCTCTCATTAATGTTTGTTCTCCGCTAACGAGGAAGCATTTTATTTATTGGGCATCTTAGTCTCATCACAGTTAAAGCGCTGGCTCTGTCTCAAAGCTCCGTCCTAAATCATCACTATTGGAGGCCTCTGCAAGGTCTTTCCTTGTATGAGAGGAATGAAGCCCATTGGATCCCCGCTAGTATTTGATGATATATGATCTCAGGCATGTGATTTAATAGGAAAATAAATGAAGGATTTGTGAGGTCCTATAGGCAGCACCCTATTCTTCACACACTAAGTGCAAGCTATATGCAAGCTATTTGCTGTCTCCCTTCCACTATAATCTCTCCTTACCCAGTCGCCTCCAGTATGGCTGCTTCTTATCTTCCCTTTCCCTCTGTTACTCTCTTTTGCTGGTTAACCCGTTCGTTCTCCATCTTTTAATCCACTTTCATCATGTTCTTTCACATTTCCCTTTGTGTCTGTTTCTGCATACTGTTAATAGAGTAAATCCATCTTTTTGATATACTTATGTCCCTGGTGTCGATTAATGGTGGCTTACTGGTCCACAGTCACTCACGCTGTGTCAACAGGTCACCCATTAATACTGAACTGTTTCTTTATGAGGATAGGTGAAATTATGTGTGTGTCTGTGTGCTCACCCAACTTGAATTACTGCTCATTCCAGCAGGACACTGGGAGGTCACTGTAGATTTGCACATGCTCAGTCTGCTCCCTCACCTTTCAATATCATTGAGGCCATTGTTCTGTTATATTACTGAATAGTTGATGCATCCTGTGGGTTGTTTTTCTCCTTATTTTTCTATTCTTAATTTCTATTTCCTACTCCTCTCTGATGTTTGGAGCACGTACATGGTATATATTATCTAATTTGACTCCTGGTGAGGGATATTAAGATTTCTACAGAATGTTATCATCTTTATATACCTCATGTAATTTGCATGAAAAGAAGAGTGGTTTTCTACCACATTGCACTGTTTTCTCTGTGCAGATTACAACTATTTTAGGTTGTATTGCCTCCTCCTTAGTAGCCGATTTGCTAGTTTGGATGCTGTGACCAGTCATACCTGGTTGTTCCATATTCAATGGATAAATCTGGAGGAGACCCCTCATCTTTTGCGCATGATCTTTTTACTTTGAGATTCAGTAACATCTTTTAAATCACTTCATTACATTATTTAATGTGCTGGTATGTCTTCCTTTTGTCTGTATCTATTCAGCTTTTAATTTGATCATTTTCTACCTTTTTATTCCTTGTTTTAAAAGTTTCTTCTTCGATTTTTGTTCCATTTAGTCTTTTTTTTCTTCTTCCAGCTGCTATTGTTATTTTGGCCTACGGGTCTGTGGAAGGATTACATCTATTCCACTGCAACATCATTGTAATCAAATACATGCTGAAAATAAATGGATTTGGCATGACTTATATAGATCATTACAAAGCACACTAATGCAGTGACTGTTTGAATATGAGCCGGGACCCAAATTATATTTAGATTACCGCATATGCACCGACAGCAATATGTTTTCATGAGCCTCGGTCCCAGGGGAAGACACAATTGACGATCACATGCAGTAATATTATTTACAGGAAAGCACTATGTTGGTTCTGGATTTCTGTGTTTATATTACTGTCACATCAGATTTTATCCAGAGCTAGACTGGAGCCACTTTTAGTCTGTTTCTTCGACTAAGTAAATTATTCTTCCATAATGTGCATCCTGACGCTGTAGTGACGTAATGGCTGCAGATGCTCCTGAGGAAATGGTCAAAGACACCTTGCTTATGGCAGTCAATGACACTTGTAATCTAATTAAAGGAGGAACCACAAGCTAAAACAGAGCTAAATGAAATGTAATGGATCAGCATTAATGCTTTCTAGATGCCGATCCCTGATAATGCTACATCGTGAACATGTTGAAAGCATGTATGTATAAAGAGAGCTGGATACAGCGTTGGAACGGGAGCCCCGTTTATTCCTATGAAAGTTGCTCAGTGACGGGTCAAAGTATAAAGTTTACAATTCAGATGAAAATACCCAGATATTCCGTGGGGCTCTCATAACAAGCTCACTACGTTTCCTTTCACCCTGCCTCCCAGCCTGAGTTCTCTAGCTCATTCACATGAACAGTGGACAGGATTCAACTTGTAGGACCTAATGATTAAAATGAGGGCTATTCATGTTTTTGTTCTTGGAAGTTGATTTACCTAAAAGAAAATTGAGTCTGAGTTCAATAAGTCTTCTTCCCAATCTATGTCTATGGGGAAAAGTATGTTTTTAGGCCCTGTGGCATCACATAAGGGATTGTAGCTCCAACATTTGGCCACTATGTAAAATGTGCTTCCATGCCCATTGCTCTTCCTGGGGGCTTGGTTGAAATCGGCAGAAGGAAAGTGAGCAGTGACCAGATGGTGGGAAGCACAGTCCTGCTTGGCTAAATAATGCAGCTAACAGCCAACATTACTGGAGGTTGCATTGTCCAAGTATTTGTCATGCATTTCTCTTCAAATGCAAGCTTACCTACATTTTTGTTTCATTGCTGCGACTCAGTACGAGGATGTCAAGGATGAATGCCTTAAACACATCACTACAGTCCAACATATCATGAAGGTTATCTTGGAATCAGACCATTTGATGTGTGCTCTTTCTAAAAAAGAGCTCTTATATTAGACTTCCTTTAAAGAGTTACAGCTCTGCTTCCCAACCACCACCCTATTTATGTAGGATAAATGTAAGACCTTGAGCCAGAAATTGAACATGCCATCCATGAGTAAACTGTACCAGCTGTGAGCTGCTATAAGACATCTTCAAATGTAAATGAAATGCTATGTGAACATGATGGATTAACATATTTGCTCTGAAAGTGCAAGCGCATAGAAATGAAGACTCAATTGAATAATGCCCATTTATATAGTCTTTTTTTCTAGTCACCACAGTGCCAGAGTCTAATAAGGTCTTGGTTTTGAAGTCTCTTTCAGTTGATTTCACTTCCGCTTTTGGATGGAGTTTTTTTTTACCACCACAGAAAAGTGAATGCAAAGAAAGCTGCAAATACTGTATTAAGATAGAGCTCTACCTATAATACACCATACAAGTGTGCACTTGTGTGCTGTATTGTTTCTCAGTGGCTAGTAAAATACTCCAGGTGTGAAGATGCACATACACCATTTGAAGACAGACCTCCACTTTTCTCTCTCGACTATCCAGCAGAGCAGAGTCATGCTGTTTTCGGCAGTGCTTTCTGTCTTCTGCATGAGAATAAGATGAGACTCCTCGGATGAATAATGTCTTCCCTTGTGGTTCTCCCTCACTCCTTATAATCCACTCTCTACTGTCTACTGTCTCAGCAGGACGAGAGTCCCATCTAAAATAATCAGTAGGTCGGTGAATTAAAGGAGTAGAAGGCAAGTGTGAATGAGAAGTATGAAACTAATATAAAACATTGAAAATGTTTTTTTCTCAGTTAATAAAAAGTAGCCAAGTGGGCCACCTTTTTTTCATTCGCAACGTCTTTTTTTATTGCTTTAAAAAGAAATGTTTCCTTTGTGCAGGTTGAACATGTCTTTTCTTTTTAAATCTTTGTTTTATTTAGACCTTGTTCTCTCAACCCAGTGTGATGACAAGCGAGTAGAAGATGGAATAGTAAGAGAAAACTACTGAAATGTGTCCAAGCTAATTAAAAGCTGTTTGAGGGTTTTTAGAAACAGTTGCATTTAAAATCACTGCCAGCTGGACACTTCAGTGGATTGAAAGGTCAAGTTGACATCCCAGGTCCCTACGGAGAGTGACACTTGTACACTTGAGATATGTGCATATATACGTGTGTGTGTGTGTGTGTGTGTGTGTGTAAAAGTGCTCATGCACATATGGTTGTTCTTGAGGATTGTACACTGTTCTCTGCTGCGAGGAAAGAGGGAGGAAGTTTAATTTACAGTAAGACTGTGTGAACTGTGTGATGGTGATCTTTGTTAATCTCCTGCTCATCCTCCTTTCATTCACATCTGTGGCAAGGTGGTAGTACAACACTAGCACAGAGACGGAAAAAGAGAGAAAGGGAAAGAAAGAAACAATGAAAATGCAAAAAAAAACACACAAAAAACACAAAGCTTAACACATTGTTGGATGTGGGTTCTTTAATTCACAATGTCAGTACAGATTACTCACTAGAAATTCATGTTTCTTAGATTTGCCATTAGGGTCAAGTGAACCTATTTCATTTAGGTTCACTTTTAAGATTGTCTTTTATTAGAAATGTAAAGCTTTGCTGCAAAGACCTGTTTCAGCCCTTGACTTTGGTTCTTGGAGTAAAAATGCCCATTGACCACAGTTGACAGCGTAAACATTGGTAAGGGGACACATAGCTGTCTTCAACCTCCCCAGGCCAGCAGAGAGGTAGACAAGGAGTGAAACAAGTGTATACAAAAAGGGGAAAAGGCAGTGGGAGTACTAATGTTTGTCTTCTCTTACCTTTTCTCAAACTGAGGAATTTGTGTTGTTTGCGTTCTCTACCAAAGTACTACAGGGAGCTACTGAATCATTGTACGCAAGACAGTCATAGATTTAAAGCTATACAACTAAATCAATATTTCTTTTATCCAGTGTTGACCCTCTGACTTCCATTATTATTTGAGTCATGTCTAAAAACCCAAGAGATCAATCACAAACCCCAAGGCATGATCACAACAAGGTTTTTCAAAAAGTTTTCCTTGCCTTCTGTTTGGTCATCCTCAGTCCTCTTGAGGTGACTCAGCACATTAAGATACGGTTTGAAACAACAAAGCATGTAAATAACAGTAACAAATCATTACAATCATGCTGTGAAGTGAAATATGCTTGTCCCTCTCTTCCACAGTCAACAAGCACAAGCCATGGATAGAAACATCTTACCACGGTGTGATCACAGAGAACATGGACACGGTGCTGCTGGACCCTCCGCTGGTTGCCCTCGACAAGGATGCCCCGGTCCCCTATGCTGGTAGGAAAACAAATATACACACAGAAACATCTGATGTACAGTATCCAGCCACATTTAGAAAGTACAACACATACAGTATACACAACTTTCAACATATGTACGTTGTCTTACAAACACATTGGAGCGAAGACAAGGATGCTTCTTCGGTACTGTGTGCAGGAAACTGTGGCAGCTTCACACCACAAGACACAAAACAGATGATCAGTTATCTGTACTCAACATTTGTCATGGACACTGAATTCCATGTATCACCCTTAACAGTGTAAAACAAATGGTTTTCAATCTTATTTCAAGAGCGCTTTCTTCTCATCATTGTATATAATTGCTCAAAAAGTCACAAGACAGAGGGCGTAGTTACTAACTAAGCATCACACTTTTTTCCTATAGTGGATTGAGAATCAGTATGTTTGTGTTCACTGTAAATGAATATGCTGTACTGTCTACAGATTTTTTGCTCCACTAGCATATATATTATTATATAGTCCCCATAGTTCATGTTAAAGTGTCCTTGAGCCCGGATGCTTCACTGCAGCCCACTGCTCCTTAATAACTACGGATGGGTCAAATGCAGAGAAGAATTTCCCTGCAGGGATAAATAAAAGTGTACATTATTATTATTATGAACCTCTTGATAATTGTCTTAATACATGAACGTCATACCCTTCTATCTTAAGTGCAATAGCAGGGGCTTTGAAAATAACAGAGTTTTATGAAAATGGATTTATTTTCATAACCTTGTGAGGTGTTGAGTTTAGATACATCTTCCTCACTCCCCCTGACAGGGATCTATCTGTTCACGGCTGCTGATAATTGAACCCATGTGTCATCCTTTTTCTTGCTGCTGTATTTCCCCATTTAACCAGACCAACATTGCTCTCATGACTGGAAGAATATATTCCAGAGACATATCAGCTTTTCCTGATGACAATGTTCATTTCCTACCCTCATCGTAATCTGACACTATGGAGCTTTCTACAACATTAAAGAGTTACAAAGCACAGTTTTATTTTCTAAAAAGATAAACCACACAATATTTTGTAATCCAGTCAGAGTATCATGCATTTCTATGATGTAACAAATGTTTTGGTCCTAGCCACAGAACCATTCATTTTACTACCATTAATGTATTAATGTTCTGATTTCATCAATTAATCTCATAATAAATTATTTATGAAATGCCATACATAGCAAAACAGGAGCTTTGGCAAGGGGATGTCCACTTTAGCAGCATTTAATGCTAGTATTAGATTAATAGGTGCGCTGCATTCACTGACAGAGTAGTTACTGGGAACTCACTGTAGCTTTTTTTGACAATGTATTCTTCAGCCTAGTGGGCCAGTAAAAATCCCTGACAAATCCCTGAAAAAGAACTCCGAGGCAACGCTTCTCATATTTGGTACCTATTAACCAGGTGCTGGGAGCATAGTGCTGGCTGAAAGTTGTCTGGTTGAGTCACGGAGTAGGTACACATTTAATAATAACAGTAAAACATTAAGCATCATCTCCAGTTGACTGTTTGGGGTGCTGATTATGTTGTCTAACACAAGCTGGAATCAGACAGCCGTCACGCAGGTACAGCGGAGCTGACAGTAACAGGAAGCAGAGAGACAGAGAGAGCTATTATAATTGGACAACGTATTCAGAGACTCAAAGGCAAATGAAGAGGCTTTTTGGCAGCTAACGCTTAACAGCTCATTATGGTGAAATGACTCCTATTAATCCCAGCGCTGACAACCATGGAAAACTGATACTCAGCTTTTTTTTCTCCTTATGTTTTCCTTTTGTGTGTGTGTATGTGTGTGTGTGTTTGTTCTAATGCCACAGTCAGAATGTAGTGTTTTTCAATGTTTAGTGTAAGCTGTTCTGTAAATAATGGGTAGATGCGGCTGACCTTGAGGAGAAAAAGCCTAGTTTCTTTGTGTTCTTCTTTTCGGCAAAGGGCCTTGAAGAACCCTGTATTAATAGCACATAGACTGTACAGTTTAACACAAATTATTCCACATATGTAGATGCACTGTATATGATGATTTAATGATCTTTTGGAGGGGTCTAGGAAGATGTACTTATCAAAAACAGAAAAAAAGAGACTGTATTATCTAAAATCAGCTTAATCTTTTATTCATATCACAAAAGGGGTGATGCTGAAATATACCTCACTGACATTTTTCTTTTCTAATCAAGCACTACCGACTTACAGTCATTTACAGTACAAAGCTTTCCCTAGCAACCAAATTCGTGACACAGTGAAGGTTTAATGACACTGCAATGAGCAGCCAGACAAAGAGGCAATTCATCTTGATTGTTTTTCTCAATGATTAACACTTGGTTTGTTGAATCGAGAAGGTCAACCAGGTGAAATATGGCCAGAGAGGCAAAAGCAGCGCTGTGTACTGACTGTGGACAGGGGATATTTCTCTCCTTTTTTTCAGGGCATGTGGTCTAATGAATGAAACCCATACAATCGCTACCAAGGAGACTGAAAAAAATGACCATCAAAAGAGCAGCTCGGTCCCAATGTATCCCCCTTTACAATTGTCTACTGCTGCAGCTCTCCCTCATGCACACAACTACCCTCCTCAAATCTTTACCTCAATCTGTGCCTCCATTTTTTGTCTTTCTCTCCACCTAATGCCACATTCTTTCTTTCTCAACCCAACAATCCTTCGTTCTATTCTCTGTCTCGACACTTTGCTCCCAGCGAGTCCATATAAAGGCAGTCACTTATGCATTAGAGACACTCTCATCAATCCTGGTTTTGTTTTACTGCAGAAAAGAGTAGGCTGTCCTTCTGGCTCCACATTAATTGCACTGTGGGAACATGGACCAGGATTGTTAAGTACTTGCCTATTTTATCCTCCATTGTACTTTTTCTTTTGGTCATCATGTATTCCCTCTCATATCCTTTGGCCCTTCACTTCTTACCCCACCTCACCTTTTACTTACATATTCTTTTTTTATTTTGCTTCCTGTCTCTCATTGTGTCTTGCCCTCTCCTGCAGGACCACATATCACTGTGATGTAAACTACCCACAGAGGGTCTAACTTGAACATTATACGCTGAGACATGCATCCTGGAGATAAATTGTTATTATTACTGCATGGCATGATGGCACCATTTATCCTCTGCACCCCCCTTCAACAACTCCCTTGGAGCAAAGGTGTGTGGGTCGAGGAGTATGTGCTGATCGAGAGTTCTCAATCAAATTAGCATGAGGAATGGTGGCAGTGGACTCTAGGGTGCTGCGAGGCAGGGAGGCAAGCAGTTTCATTTGCTTATTCTTTATCTCGAGGCCACAGTCAACAGGCACAGATTCTCCCCATTCATCATGGTACCAGAATAAAGTGCTGTGGTACATTGTTCCCTCTGCAGTCCCCACACAGGGTAAAGGAACAAAGGTAGTTGAAAAAATTGTAAGGAAAGGGAGAATGGATAGCCGAGAGTTAAAATGGCAAAGACAATGAGAGAGGGTCATCAGCGTCAAAAAAACAAGTTTGATTATTCCCATTGGTTGGTTTATGTTGTGTGTGTGCGCCCATACACTGGTTTGCAATTTAATGTGTTTTTGTAAACTGTAATTTTAAAATCCAAAGTTAGTGTCTTTAATCTTCCTGAACTTGTGTTTTAAGTGTGAGCCTGAATGCTTTGATGGTACTTTGTTTTGTACTGTCTCGCTCATTCCATTATCATAATTGTCTGCCATTTTGTATGTCTCAATAATTGATTTGATAGATTTGGTTGCAGTTATCTAAAGTGAGAGCCATTATGTGGCCAGTGTAGACAGCTGTATTGGTTAGAGTGTAACTCTATCTATTCCATCAGACTCTTTCTTTAAGATGGCTGAAATGTCAACGCTGCGGACGCCTGTAAGTTCAACTTACATTCTTAGCAATAACTCTTCAACTGTTTATCAATAAACTCAGTTAGGTCAATAGTCTGGTAAATTTCAGGAAAGATTTCTCAACAGACTTTCTCTGTTCTAATATCAGTATCTACCATTTATAAAAGGAAGCATGTTTGGAGGAATGCATTGTAGGGATCATAATATGCTATGCAATGTTTTGGCGAATACGTCTCAACGTTACCTGAAGCAACACCTCCCCATCGACACAGCCCTGTATTGTGATCGCAGGTCTGTTATGTCCGAATGCCTGCTCATTAACATAAGTGTAATACAACACTGTTGCTGAAAATAGTGATAACACAAAAGTTGTTAGATCTTTTTCACTACATTTCTAGATTTTGAATTTTGAAAGCTCTCTTTAATATCTCAGAAGTCTAACAAATATAGTCTGGTCAAGTAAGATGACCTACAATGTTGTGTCCAGAACCCTCCATTCATCACTTTATGTGCAAGGAAGCATGTTTGAGATACCTTTGCTGTGCCTGTTAAAGAGGAGGACGACTTGATGAATCTGACTTCACTTCTCTGTCAAACTTTGGCTGCAGGTTTGAATATACTAACATATATTACAAAATAAATGAAATAGTTTCCATTATTTTAGAAAGTTTCTTCAATCTTCCAGACAGTTCTTGTTCTGAGAAAAACAAAGAAAAAATAGACACATTTCATTCTATTCTTACCGAAGTCACCAGTTCTTGCTTGTAGTAGGATATGGAAAACATATGATGTATTAACATAAGTTCAAAGCCAGTGGTAAGCAGGGTATTTGAAAGCCGTGCTATTTGAATTATGTGCAAATGCATTATTTCCAATACCTGACTTGTTTATGAGTCACAATGATGGATGGTTGAATAATTGGAAGTGAAACGTTTTAACATTCCTGCTGTTTTGTCAGGAACAATCAAATCATTTTATGGCAGTTGGTGCAATGAAGACATAAACAGGAAGTTGTAACTTTCTCCATACATCATTTAAACTGGTTGGTGGATAGACAAGTTGTCATCATTTCCTAACGCTCTTTTGCTTAGTGTTGTATTGTCTTTTTCCAGAAACAATGCTACCGTGACAATAATAGCCCAACATATTTTTCATCAGGACATTAACAGTAGAATAAAAAAAGAGAGTAAATCAAGACAGACAAAAAAATTTAGAATGAGGGATAAAAGAGAGAAACGCAGTTAGAAAGCAGAAAAAATATGCTGCGTGTGCGAGATTGAGTGAGACCGATATAGACAGGGATGGATCATCAAAGGATAAGTGAGAGTATTGAAGGGACAGCCTGATCAAACCATGCAGGTATGTCTCAGTCTGCCCTGAGGTGAAAAAGAACATATCACTTTGCCTGCCTCTCTCTTTGTGTAGCTGGTACATTTCTGCAGTGGGTGCTCAGTCGTTAGGTAATAGTGAGGCATGTCTGCAACATGAAACGGTGGCAGAGCATCAACGGTTCTGTAGCCTCTTGAGAGGCATGACACCAACCTGCAAACCGGATTTCTCTCTGCAACTGACACTAGTAGACTTGCATTGTGATGAGCCCATCACCGGATCTGCACTCCCCCTCAGCTCAACGCAGCCTTTTAGCATCTTTCAGCTCCTTGTTTTGGTTTTCTGCCAAAAAGCAGAAACACGTCTATAATGAGTCACTGAAGCTTTGTGTGACATGATGGTAAAATGGACTTGTACTTGTATATAGCGCCTTTCCAGTGCTACGACAACTCAAAGCACTTTAACACTACATCTCATTCATCCATTCACACACCGATGGCGAACAATTTAGTGTCAAGTGTCTTGTTCAAGGACACATCGACCTAGACTGAAGGATCCGGGAATCAAACTGCTGATCTTCTGATTGAAGGACGACCAGCTCTACCTTCTGAGCCACAGTAAACTTAACATTGTCACAGGACACTGTGACAGAGAACGTGTTTAGCAGCTGGAGAACCAGATGTGTCTCTCAGAAGTTGGTTGAGACCAAAGCAGCAACAAAAAAGGGAATAATCGTCTCAAACTGTTTCTCAATAGGTATGCAAATACATTTGCCACAAAAAACTTTTTCATTGATAACATCAATGACATCAATATTGTGATTAAAGTTTGTCCTGCTGCCCCCAACTTGTTCAATAAAATATGATCGCTTTAACCAGTCATTATTATGTTGTTATGAGTGCACCATTTCTAACCTAATTATATAAAGATAATACGATATGGTAACTTGGGCTATTACATAAACCCAGTATTACTATTGTATTACCAAAGTTGTGCCAGTTTATATTTGATATGGTGAGTATTATAATACGCCACTCGTACTTGATTTGTCCATTGGTTGTCTCAGATTTGAATAATACTACATTAATCTAT
This sequence comes from Cyclopterus lumpus, assembly GCF_009769545.1. Classification (NCBI taxonomy): domain Eukaryota; kingdom Metazoa; phylum Chordata; class Actinopteri; order Perciformes; family Cyclopteridae; genus Cyclopterus; species Cyclopterus lumpus. The sequence goes on from NC_046982.1 coordinate 10,847,196, forward strand.
AATTTACCTATCGGGTCGGCTGTAGCTCATGGGGGAGAGTGGTCGTCCCGTAACTACAAGGTACCCCGTTCGAGCCCCGCTCTCCCCATAGTTGCATGTCAAAGTGTCCTTGAGCAAGACACTGAATCCCCAGTTGCTCCCCGGTCGCTTCACTGCAGCCCACTGCTCCTTAATAACTAAGGATGGGTCAAATGCAGAAAAGAATGTAAATGTCTTTTTTTCTTTCTTATACTGCATGCTTTTGCGATGTTTGTGTGTGTATGTTATAGCGCCTACAATGCCATAGCATGGACACACAAATGGCAAAAAAGAGATACAACATTTTTTAAACTTCTGCCAGGCCCAGACACAAGTCCACTTGGTTTTGTCGTTTCAGTACAGTTTTGTCAGTACACGCCTTTTCTCCTTACACTGTGTCCCCATCCATTTATTTCTGTGAGAGCAGGAGACTGGCTCTCAGTGTCAGAGTGTCAGAGTGTGTGTATTGATATCTCCTCCTTGCCTTAGGACACAAGGTTCAGCACTACGCCTCCTCACCCATCTCTCAGGGTTTTCTCCCAGCATGACAGATACATTCCCCTTTTTCTTTCTCCCTCAATCGTCTCAATCCTTCTTCTGGTTTTCCCCTCTCCCTCACTGTCTCTCTCTCTTCCTTCTTCTTCAAGGCTGATCCTCATTTGAACTTCTTCAGTCAGTCACGTACATGATTTAATGGCATCCTCTCAAACCAGGAAGATATCCTGTTTGTCACATTTGTATTGATTCTGCTCTCACCTGACCGTGTGTGATCTGCATGTTTGCAAAAATCATCAAATCATTGTAGGGGGTGACATTTTACTTTCCAAATGTTAATTCTGCTAAATTATTTCATTTCCAATAATGAAATGTCAAAGTACAGCAGATTTCCGTCAGAAGTGAATATAAGTACGGGAGGAAACTGTTCTTCATCAATTTGTGCCATTCGTTTTTCCAATGCATTGGCATCTTATCTTGATGTTTATTCAGCTTTTTAAAGGTTTAAGAGAGGAAGATTATGTATTATAGTAAGTGCAGCAAACACAGGGCCAATCACTTCCATAGTCATGTTGCAGTAAGTTAAAGTATTTCCTTTTATATTGATTATGAATTTTTGTTATGCCCATCTTACCGATATTTAGTTTTTAAATGAAAACAAAGGTAATAATAAATAAATTACAGAATTGTATGCCAGTTGGTGCAATGAAGACATAAACAGGAAGTGGTCCACAGCTCTCCAAAACTTTCTCCAGTCATAATTACAACTGCTAGGTGGATAGTCAAGTTCCTATCACTGCCTAATACTCTTTTGTGTTGTTTTGTGTTTTTCTTTTGTACAGAAACAATGCCAACCTGACAAAAATAGTTTTCATCTGCACAGGAACAGCGGGAGGGCATATTATTACAATCTACAAAGAAGGACAGGACATTAAGAGCAGAATGGAAATGAGAGTATATAAAGAGAGACAGAACATGTTAGAAAAAGGGGAGAGAGGAAAAAAACAAAGATAGAGAGCAGGACATTATTTATTCAGATTTGAATCTCATCTGTGCAAATTTATCCTGGAGCATTTTTGTTTTGAATTGTGGACCATTATATCTAGATACGTATCTAATTATCTGCAAGGCAGAGATATGCACCACTAGAATACATAATAACACGGTTTGTCAAATGTGTTTTCATGTTATAGATAGTAGTTACATCATGTTGTGAAAGGTGTGTGGTTTTGTGGTCACTTGGCCTGCAGGTGTTGTGTGTATGTTTTTTATATGAGCTAGTGGTATTTGCAGGTTGACTGCCTATATGAATGTTGATATTTGTTTCATCCTTGTAGCCTTCAGTGGTCAAGAAGCTGTAAAGGATTGCACTTGCTCTATCCCCTTTAGAAGCCATCTTTACTATTAGTCTCTCACAGGGTTATTACGGTGTTATTTCTTTGTATTCAATGTGGGGCTTAAGACAGAGGAAGTGTATGACCGTATTCAATATTGCTGATATGTCATCTTGTATTCTGCATTATTGAGTTTGGCTGCTCTCAACTGAGACTGATTGCATCCTTGTCTTGTTTCAGTAAAACTAAAGTTTAGGTAATGAGGTTTCATTGTCTGGAATAAATGGTACATATCTACTATTTTTAGATATGTTATATACTGTATCTGAAGAACTCATCTTACAAAAATTGTCAAAGAATACACTAACAATTTGGTATTGTTTTCTGGAGCACACTGACAAACGAGGAAACTCCTTTATTTGATGGGAATCTCTATGCCTTCTCCGTTGTTGATAGTGAGCTAATTGGATCCATACAGGATGGTCAGAGTAATTACTTGTCCAGTAATGCTCCACTGGAGCTCTGTTATCAATTCATTGTCAAGTTGTTCAACAGCATCAAACAACCTTTTAGCCTCTCATTGATTTTGTAGAAGACCCAGTCCCCGTCCCTCATTACCCTATTGCCCCTCTTTCTATTCTGCACTGGATCACTTTCTCATTTCTTGACATCATGATGTGATGATTCTCAATTTCTTGAATGCTCATTTCTTTTTTGTGTGTGTGCATTCACATCGTAATGAGCTAAGACTTAGTTTGTTTGTATTTATGTTTGGTGTCTATAAGATTATAGTCAATCCCCTGAAAACATGGTCTACTGTCTGTGGCAGCGTGTTTATTAAATGAAAAGGTATAATTTGTATACACAAAATCACATTTTCCAACTGATGCTTTAAATATATGCTCTGGGGGAAGCTTACATATGACAGATTTCACATCTTTTAAATGAATGTGTCTACTAAATTACTTCTTGAGCAGTATGCCACCGTTTTCACTTCAGACTTTATATATAACGTGCAAGATCAGAAAGCTTGACAGGCGAAGCAAAACATTTTGTGGGAAAAAGGCTCTGCTAATAGCTAGTTAATTGTCAACAGACAGAAAACTCTCTAAATGAAATAAACTACTATATGATGTACTGTATACATGTCTGGAAATAGCTCTGCTAGCTCTATCTAGCAGTGTTAATAAATGTGTTGATAAAACACCCACTGACCTCCTTTTATTACTATTTTATAAAAAAGTATAGATTGACCTAATCTTGAATTAGCACTTTTGTACACATATTTTCTATTGTTCTACTGTTTTCATACTTTGTTTTAGTTTAGTTTCTTGCCACCTCCTCTGCATTAAAACCTGTTCTCCTTGTGCCATCTGCAAAGGAGGCAAGCCAATGAAAACTTGATTACTGGCAACGTCTGTGTTTTTAGTTGTGGGAGACCGACAGAAGGTATCAGCTAGAGCAGTGATGAGACAGACTACCTCTCTTTTTACTAAAAATGACAGCAGAAAGAACCTGCTCTTCAGGGATATAGCTCACTGACCCATGATCCTCATGTGAGCTAAATTTACTTAATGAATTGTGCAGGTGAATGGCAGCTGAAACTAATACCAGCAATTCTCTCTCTCTCTTCTCTCATCTCTCTCTCTCTCTCTCTCTGACAGTGGCCTCGACAGGGCCTCAGTATCCTGACAGGCCAAATAGACAGCAATTTGCGTATCTGCCTCGCTCCATTTGCCTTGTTCATATGAGCATAAAATAAGATAATCTGGCTTTTGGACCTGTGTATGACATCAGAGTCACACAGACTAACTTTGTCCTCCATAACCGAGGATCCCACATCTCTCTTTCATTGTTCCTCCTGACTCAGACCTCTGTAGTTGTCTCATCCTTTCCATTTCTATCTATGTTAGCCTCTACTCAGCTTCACCTCTCTCATCAGTGTCATCCAGGTCAGCGCTCCCTGACGGAAGTTTAGTGAAGATCTTGATGGCTTTTTTTTTTACCTTCCAAGTGACAATTGGTATTTGTTGCCCACTGTACAATATATGTAAATCTAACTAAGATTGTGTTTAAAAATGTCTACTACAGTAGCAATTTACAGGGCCATGGAAAACAGCGAGCCCTTACTTGATATATTAAAGCAATAAAATTCAGTCAATTATTTAATGAAACAATTTAAATTTCCTGGGTATAAAATTGATGTTGGAATTCTGTATGTATTTTACTTAGTTCAACGAGAGTCTATATATTGTGTTAATGTCCTTATGACTTGAGTTTCTCTTAAGCCATCCCTCGTGGCTGAAGATGGCATTTCATTAAAAGTCCATTTATGTAATTTCTTTGCAATTTTGCATGTTCAATGGTGTTAATAGGGGAGGTTTGTTTTATTCTTGTATAAACTAATTTATTTAAGATGTGATTCTTCTTCTCGCCGTACAAAATACTTTTCAAATGATACACTATTTTAGTTTAGACGCGATGTCACAGACCAGATTTGAAAAATGTGGTTTAAATCTGATGGATGTCTTGCAGTTTTCTGTCAAGGTGAAAGAGATGAACAGTCTTTTTGTTCAATGATGCTTCAGCCTGAGAGACCTTGAGCTTATAGAGAGCGAGGGAGAGGAAGATCAAATAAGAACTAATAAATAAATAAGGACTATAAATAAATAAGGACTAATAAATGCAAGAGACAAAGTGGTTTGGTCTGTTTTTTATATTCTTTTTAGCTATTAATATTCATATTACATAAAATGCATTAAACTGCAGGAAACAACACAGACAGTTGGAGCAAAATAGTTGCCTCTTTAATCTTTATATTGCTACATAAACGCGATCCAGGTAATGATCCACAAATTACTTAATTCAAAAGTAACACTCTTTTGTTTCTTAGAAAACCTCCATATAATGTAACCTGAACAATCTCCATCCCATCATGTTGCTCATCACAGCCACACATCCACCTGTATTGTAATTAATGATGCAGAGCTCCAGGCCAGACTCATTAGAAAGAAGATGACGCACACAAGCGTTCCCCTCATTTAACCAGTGTTTTGGATGGAGCCGCTGGGGGGTGGACGACCAGGAACGGACAATCCTGAGGGAATTATCAGAGGGCAAAGAAGTTTGAATTGATCTGGCCTATTTCATGGAGCTGTGTTCAACCAGTGGATCTTCTGTGTTTTGTTGTGGAATGGCAGTGCGTAACATCACTCCAATTAGAAACAGAGAGGATGCAGATATCTGCTGCCTCATGAGGAGTGAGGAAAAAGCCTTCAGTATTGGCTATAACTGTGGTGGATTACAGAGCTGGTAAGAATAAATCCATAGTCAAGCTGAACAAATCCTACCCCTCACTGTGATGAATATGAGTTGGAGGATGAGACTTTAACTCACCTCTTCTGGTCATTCCCCCACATGTACGTGGTGTGGGAGGAGATATGTCCATGGTACAGTGTTTTACTGGGGAAGCAAGTCCACCCTGATGGGAATTGTGCTGTACTGGTCTGTTTTGAATACGGCTTTCAACATCCGAGAGTCAACTAACCCTCATGTTTGGCATGGTTGTGATGGAGGGTTATTTTGAGGGAATGCAAATCTTCATGCCCTTAAAATATGGCTCAATTTTTCTGTGTATACTTTGAAGCTAAGGTACTCTATGTTTAACTCTTACTCTAAGTTTGTGAAGATTTAGGGATATTTCTTGTTGATTATGTTATGGGTGATATTCATTTGCATTTATTCCGGTCTATGTTCTGTATACTGAGTAACCAATAATGCTCCGTATTTCATGTGTTTCTCTCTTAATTTATTGTTGGCCCCTCTTGGTGACTGGTAAGTGTATTTTGTATATTGAAAAAGAATCAGAATAAAATATTTAAAAAAACCTCATTAATGTTTATTCTGCCTTGCTGGCATTGATGCCTTTTGGTAATTTCTTTTGTAAATGTGTCAGCAATCTTTTATGTTACTTTTTTTTCCACCTTTACCCCTGTTTTAGTTACTTTTTTCTTCCCCAAAACATTATCTTTTCCAGCTGCTATCATTTATTTTGTTAATCTATTTTTCTACTCTCAGCTCTTCACCTCTCCAAAATGCTCCCAGTTTACTGTCGGTCAACTGTTAGATTGCTGCTGTTCAATAAATTAGATTTCATCCTCATGGTCCAATCTCCTCCTAATTAAGTGCCTGCAACACACAAACACACACATAACCTTAAGGCAGAGTGTGTACTGCTGGACATGGGTCTCCAGGGTCAATTATGGCAGTATAATGTTTGTAATTGGCTAATTTTCAGCCCATTACCCTATTTTATATCTTATGCAGCAGGTTGTAATTTAGTGGAAGATTGATGGTCGGTCTGGCTCTGGGTGATAGATGATAGTCAGCGCTAGAAAAGGGGAGCTCTGTCATTAATAGTGTGTAGGAATGAGCTGTCATGTCACCAGGCCCACACACAGGGACAGAGTGGAGGGCGAGAGGCTGGAGGGACTGCCCTTGACGCAGTGTGAAGGGAATTAAGTCAATATTACAGGCAGTATACATGTATGCTAAAAGCATGATTAGGTATACTGTATTTAGACGCTAAATGTGCACATGGACTGATTCAAAACTCTACACAAAATCCAGAATCTTGTGAATATACATTTCTAGATCCATTCATATCTCATTATCTTCCACATGTCATGTCTAACACCCAGACAAAAAGAGCGAGTGGAATGAGACATTGTCTAATGTCTATATTTCTCTCTGACAACATCAATTAAGTGTCTTCTCTAGTCATATTGCTGCAGCATGTCACTGCATTTCTTTTTATCACTCTTCCTGCCTTGCTCGGTGTGTTTTAATCACATTTTTGAATACCAATCACAGTAGAGCACCTTTGAAGGGGTCCAACAGGATCTGACAGCAATTGAAAAAGGGTTTTTTGTGCGTCTACTACACCTGCTTTCTTTCAGCCATCCCGACAAAAGAGACGAATGCTCACTTTTCCAGAAGTGCCAGAACTTGTGAAAGGCAATTCCAAATGAGTGACAGAGTAATGGATGAGGGCAGCGAGGGCCATCAGTCAAGTGCTGAACAGAACTAAGTCAGAGTTCTAGCTAACATATACTCACAGCCACTCTCCTGGCTCTGCACTAGCTGCAAATGACTCCAGGCAGACCACTGTAGCAGGAAATTACTTTTCACAATACAGATATATTGTATGAAGATGTCCGTTAAGTATTTTGACCGTCACTGCAACACTGAACTGGTTTGAGAGTTTTAAAGCTCTCCGTCTCCTACGTCAACTGCTATTGTACAGAAATGTGGACACATGAAGAGAACATTCTGGGATTCTCATGGATTCTGGGAACATTGATAATTATAGTGACTAATAGTAAATACGGATCAAATGCCCTTTGAGTGCTTTGCTTCCAGTAAGACGACGGAGCGACAGGTATTAAAATATAATACTTTGAGCAGATAGGTTTTATTGATAGTTTTATTTAATGATTAGTGAGATAAATAAAGATTTAGTTAACTCCATCTAGTGCTCATCTGCTCTAGATCTATATGCATAGCCATGATATGTGAAGCATGGCGCCTTGAGCTCTAAAGCCTTGCAGCTTCTGAACTAATTTACAGATGTGTTATTAGTATTCTGTCATTGTTTTTTATTGGAGCGTTACACCCCTGAGGATCTCTTTGCCTCTGCTAATTGTGAGAGAGTAAGTGAGAATAAAGTCAAAATGGAAAAACTGTGAGAAGGGGGACAAAGGAAAACTCCCTTGTATACTCTACCTCCCGTGGCACAAACGAACGAACACAGTCTAATACCAACCTCTTCCTGCCCTTCTAAGACCTTTTGTTGACCTTTGTGTGTCATTTCACTTCATCACAGCTGTCGCTACGAGGTGAGGATTTCAGCTCACAGTCCATACGGGCGGGTTATTATGTGGTGACAGACTCTGGTGCGGCAGAGCAACATTCATAAATGGGAAAAAAAGACGTGTCCTCTTCTCAAGAAATAGTCAGTCTTGCACCATTCTTTAATGGTTAAAATGGCATTATCCACAATTACTTTTTTAAAAAATGAACGTGAGGTGTTCCTCAAAGCCGTTTGGGGTTCAATACTTCCCAAAATAGAAAGTAAATAGGATTGCAAATCATTGATGCTCAGTATCGGCACCTGTCCCAGATAGTCTTATTCCAAGATCATGATTACCACTCAGGTGCTTTGTGTAGACAGTTTGTTTTATTTCACATGAATGTTTAATGACATTTAGTGTTTCTTTCCTACCTTGTAAATGTTGCTGTCACAGTATACACTAAGACTAAGTAAACGTGACTTCTTAATGTGCACCAGGACTGAAATTCATTGGTATGCACACAAACTGCCCGTTCTTTTCCAGATTCACACTGTGACTCATGGTCGGTAATCTTCATAAATGAATTATCTCTAAAAACTAAAAAAGACACCTTCCTCCGCTGAAGAGTTGACAAATGATCAAACATGACAGCGTCGCATGCATGAGCTATTGCCCGTTGCCTGTTATGACAAACATAACTAGCATGCAGAGATCGATGAAAGATGACAGATTAGGTTATCCTAACTTCCACAGCATATCAAAATTACACTGCTCATTACATCCTCTCAAGATGTTTTCTCTAAATGTACCTGATGAATGCTGCCTCGGGGGCAGAGTAACAGCCATGAAGATACATACATTACAGGACTTATGTATGAGACGAGTTAGATTAGTTTATAAATGGTGACAACTTAATATAAAACCACAATCTGTTGTGTTTTTAAATTTAGTCCTGGTCTCTTTAATGGGAAATGTGGGTCCATGATTAGATTTGTGTGGAGCTGTGTAACGGGTACATTTTCAAAATAAATTTGGCGTTCATATTATTTTTTCCATACCATAATAGGCTGTTACAGTTACAGTGATAATTGAATATGTATAGCTGTAGCTTAGGGTGGACTTGTGTGGTTGAGGTTAATGTAAGAACTTTTTCAATTAATGTAGGAAGTGTAGGTCTGTGGGTCTCTTAATTTGAGATGCAGTTACACATGCACTTGAAATGCAGGCAGAATTATGTCTATAATTAATTTAGTCAAGTTAAGTCAGTTTTATTTATAAAGACTTACTGTTCAGTTGCTAGTGTCAACTAGTGTCAACGTCACAGACGTTTTGGAGAGACCGTCAATCTACTACGTACTCATGTCAGGAACACCGTCAATCAATTTAGAGAAAAGTCAAATAATGTATTGGCTTTTATTTGACAGTTGACAGTGAAGTAGCAGACTGGAAATGAGGGGAGAGAGAGATGGATGACTAAAGCAAAGGTGCTAGAATCAAATCAGAGACTCTGCTCTGATGTGTCACGTGTAACCATTGAGCCATCAAGGCACTCCAACACTGTCAACTTTGAAATAGCTGTAGCTTTCTGCAGAGGGAGTTAATTACCATTAATAAACACATATATTAACACTAAATCCTTTTTAAATCAGCAATACTAAATACCACCCATTGAAGATAATTGGATATTGGAAAGAGCTGCAGAAGCAAGCAGCATCGGCATGAGTGAGTGATTATAATGTCAGCTATATACTCCTGGCTATCAGCCAATACAAGTGGGTCTTCGGTGCTCTGGCTGAACTCAAGCCCTGCTTACACTTTTGAAGCAGGGAACAAAACATAGAAACAAAACAATTTCATAAATATTTGTAACAATTTACTTTTGGTTAAACAATATGTAATTTTGCAATAAAGATCATGTTTCCCTGTTACGCCATCCCTGCTCTGGCCTGTGAGTGAGTGTACGTGTGTTTGTATGTGTGCAGTGAAGCATGTGCATGAGAATTTGGGTGTGTATGTGAGTGTGTCTTCTATAAACCAGTGGGCCGTATCCTTCTTTTCTTATTGAGCTGGTGAGCTGACAGAGGTCAAAGTCAGAGACATTGACATTTACAGCTCAGAGGCTTATGCAGACTCCCCGCTGTACCTGGCAGTCTGTGATTATCTCACAACCAACCATGCCAGCAACAGAGGGATGTGCAAAATGTAGAAAGAAAAGAATCACACTTTTGTGAATGTCACTTAGGAGAGGAGAGGAGAGAAAGGATTTTGTTGAAAAGATAATGAACAGATTATATATGAAAGGTATGAAAAGGTTGTCTAGGAGAGCAGATTGACCTCAGAGAATGGTCAAAGTAACATGTTGTGATATGCAAAGCTTTTTTCCTGTCTCCTATATGGGATTTTGAAATTGAAAATTACAAACATTGCTCCATGCAACAAGCTGGACCTAAATCAAGCTTATTGTTGGTTTTACTTCTCAGGAAATGTAGTCCAAATGTTGTTATGAGGGCGACTATGGGTCAGTGGTTAGCATGCCCGTCTTTCAATCAAGAGGTTGGCAGTTCAATCCCCGCCCTAGTCGATGTGTCCTTGAGCAAGACACACTTGCTTTGTCTACGGTGTATAATGTAAAGTGTCTTTGAGTATCTTGAAAAGCACTATATAAATTAAATGGATTATTATTATTATTGTTATACGTCCACTGAAAGTAGATGAAAAAGGCTGTTCTAGCTGTGGCAAACAGCGGGTGCCTGTGGAACGGAGGAGGGAGCAAGGTGAGAAAGACGGTAGAAACAAGGGTGATTGAGATGTGTCAGGGCCCGGGTAAGGGTGGGTAAAGTGTTGATTTTAAATAACTGTGAAATATGCTACAGAGGAAATAACAAGGAACGTGAGAAGGAAGAGGAGGGGGAAGCACACTGATATACTCAGGAGGTTGATAGTGGTGTTTATACCTGCATTAGTTATCTCACACACTAGTTAGCTCCTCTTTTTCCTTTCTCCTTTATCTGCTGCAGCTTCTCCTATCATCTCACTTTTTAATCCACTTCTTTGTATCTCTTTGACCTCTTCTGTCCTACATGTCAGTGTCCTACAATTTCTCTGGTGCTCTTTTTCCATTTGGTAGAGGGCTCTTATCCACTAGCACAGATTATTTTTGTCTGTGAACAGCCAAAGTGAATAACTAAGCCAACGTTTGATGTACTCTGCCAGACCCCACACACAATTTGCACAATTTCCCACTTAACTTGTTCAACAACTCCCTGCCTGCATTTTCTGTTTACATATTTTCCCTGGAAAAATGTGTGGTTAAGCACCTAGCTGAAGGCGAGTTATTTCTCAGTCATGACACTCAACCCTACAATCATAGTGGCCCTTTATTTAACAGTTCATTGTTGTGTCTTACTTCAGTCACTAAAAACACTCCACTCATTTGTATCGGTTATTATCACTTTGCCAAAAAGCTTTTCAGAGCTTTTCTCTTCAGCATTTAAGTCACACAACTGCATGTTCACACAGTTCTATTAACAGGCAACATTGACAGCCACAGTTCATCGATGAATTCTAATCCCACAATTTCAGAGGCTGCAATTAACACTAATTGCATTGCAGACCACCAAAGCCCCCCCCCCCTCCTTGCAGACTGAATGTGTTTTGTCTGCGATATTGAATTCTCCTTAAAGCTTTCAGAGTTTGGGTGAAAGTAGAAAAGTGTGTGTGCGTCCGTGTGTGGGTGTGTGAGTGTGTGTGCATTGGCCTCCTGACTGTGTGAGCTGTTGATTTGTCACCCTGAGGTCAAGTGGATAGTGCGACAATCTCCCGATGCAATTAGGAAGTGGCCGGCTTTCTGAAGAAGCCCAGTGAGACTGATTAATTGGTCCTGCATGTCTCTCTTTAACTGACTGTGAGCCTGCTGTGACTGCGCCGGTGAACATGCACACAGACACACACACACGCGTTGTGTGAAAACCAGCCTTTTGCAATTCGGACTGCCAACAGACTCTTGTTAAATCAATGGAGATTTTAACTTTTAATTGCGGACATTTCTGGAGGAGAATGAGGTGTCCAAATAGATGCTAGTGTTTTTGACCATGTTTTTTCCTTGAAAAGCCTTTCAGGAGATATATAAGTTGTAACTTGATTCTGAAGAACTCTATAAAGTATGTAAATGCTGCCTAAAGTACATACCTGATTTATTTCAATAAATTAGATATGCATTTGTTGATATTGAACGAGTTGGAGGCATGTTTTTCTCCAATGTTGACCTCTAATTTTTGTCATGACTTTTCTAATCAATTAACTTTGCTTCTCGCAATGTGTTTCTTTTTCATAAGTGTCTTTGCCATTAAGTAGTGGAGTTAAGCTTTGAGTGTAGATTTATTAAGACATGTAAGGAAGAAACAAATCTATAGACAGGAAAACATACTGTATCTTCGAGTTAACTGCCTGCCGCGAAGTGTCCTCATCGTGTCCTCATCAACCTGAAGACAGAACAGAGACAATCCCAAGTAAAGCCAACAGGAGGAAGGCTTATTGGAAGGCCGTGAACCCTCGCTTGTTTTTATCCTCATCTTTCTCTTTCAACCTCACCCACTAGAAATGCAAAAGTAGCTTTTTTTTTTGCAAAAGGGCTTTTTTTTCCTAATGTTCAGCCGTTCAGTCATTGTAATCACTGCAAGGTTAAAAGCTAATTCAGTATAAAGTAGATGTACTATCCATAATAACTCCAAACCAATTTAGGTTCTAGCTAATTCACTTATATATATATATATATTTTTTTTTTCTTAATTAATTATTACTATTCAAAATTACATATCATACTTACATAATTGGTTTAAGCACACCCTTAAGCTTGAAAGAACAAATCAATAGAAACTCAAATATATTAATTTGGATTATGCAATTGTTATTTTTTCTTTCTATACAGTACCTGGATAACAATTGAATAGATAAACATTACAATTATGTAATTATCATCTATGGTACAATGCATACAATCAAAAGACTACATAGATTAATTGAAATAAATGTCCATTCTTTGATAATTCTCACATAACACTGTACTGATTAATACAGCTCGCCAGCTCATGAATAATGGCATATTTGACCCCCATTTTCAAGGACCAGCCTTTTCATTATCTTGCTGTGCTTTGGGAAATACATTTATACTCATATTGCATTACACTGAAATAATAATGCACAGAAGAGTGTTTGTTTAAATTTCTATGGAATCAAGATGAGAATGTGAAATAACCAAAATGAATAAAGCATTAAACAAAACATAAAAAAAACAAGTTGACATTATTTCTGACTGCAAAAAGGATGAATAAATGTGATTTCAGTTAGACATTTATTAGGTTCACCTGTACAATACAAAGTGATCCAATACAACAGGTTTTTATAGATGTCTAAAATAAAACATACTGTCTCTGATATTTAAGTATTGCATCGCATCATACCAACAATACCAAACAATCTAATAAAACTGGGAACTCAGTGTACATGGAACAGCAGGAGCCTAAACATAAAGCCCATATAAGCGCAGTCTGCAGCTGACATGACAATGCAAACACATTCAGTCAGTCTGGAGAAAGTTCTGACGCTATAGAAAGTTGGCTCTCATGTCTAAATTGTCTTTCTTCTGAGAAGTTAGCGGGTACAGCTGGAGTGATTAAAGCTCCAGAGCAAACACACACCGTTGTTTGCTCATACTCAGCCATGTGCTCCACATGCCACTGGGGTATTTAAAGCTTTGAGGTGGAAATCTCTTACGTCTACAAGAAAATGCACAACAGATTAAACTGGAAAAACCACAAACCTCACCAACGATCTGGTGACATTTTGGACTGCAGATTTCTTAATATATTGTAGTGCCACGGGCTGTCCCTAGGGCGAGCTAGGGTGGGGCAGTGCAAGAGAGCTGAAAAACAGGCACAATCAGAAGGTTTAAAATGAACGGGGAGGTTTATTGTTCCATGCCACGGGCAACTCAGGTAATTTCTTTAAATCAAAAAAAAGTCCATCAATAAACATAAAGCATCCCAGAGGAGAAAGTGGTTCCTTAAACAAACAAAACAACTTAACAGTAACGTCGAGGTTACAAGGACCTCCTTCATAGTCCTCTTTATTCTTTTCCTCCTCATGGCTGTCCTTTCCATACTGCTTGTTCAGCTCCTCCTCTCCAGGTGTGCTCCCCTCTGCCTTTTATGAGGCTCCCCAGCCCTGCCTCAATTAGGTGCCTTAAGCACCTGCAGCTGGCTGACTGATGAGGCAGTCTGGGAGATGTCGTCAACGGCGGCCATTTTGTGGTGTGGCCGCTGCTCATGAGTGGGAATGTAGCGCCCCTCCACTACCTGTCCCCTTGTGATGCCACAATATATACAAAATATAAGTTTAAAAAAAGACTAATTTACTAATATGTTCAATATACTGCTGGTGACCTGATAGATAGAATTGTGGTTTTTAACTCCTACCATGACAAAACACAGCAAAAACAAAGCAATAAAATGTAATTCATATCTGAAATACTATAATGAAGCCCTCATTTTTATCCATTGTGTGTATTTTTGGAGCTCAGGTGCATAATGTTCAGTATGTGTTTTGCATGGAATTCATTTATTAGTGTATGAACTCAATAATAATGTATGTGTATGCATGTGTGGTTCGGGTGTATCTGAGTGTCAGTGAGATGAAGTGTAATCCAGTGATTAATTAAACAAGAGGAACACGGGTGAGTGTGATCTCAGTACTGAGAGCAGGAGAGTTAAGGAATCAACCGCCTGATACTCTGTCTGCTTAGAAACTCACTTTAATCAAGGTCTTACAGTTCCCCTCACACACACACACACACACACACACACACACACACATACACACACACACACACACACACACGTATACGGTCAAATCTGATACTGAAGCTTTTATGTCTAATGCTCTACACAGAGACAGACATATGGGCACAGACAGATGGAGTCACGACAGTATTTGATTAAGAAGAGGAATTAACATGATTGAATTTCCTCTTTCTCTGTTGAGGTTTGACTGAGAAAGAGGGCTCACTGGAGGATTTCTGTACTTTAGAGAGTCCCTCCTTAAATGTCGTTGTGCAGGTCAAAATCCAAATCATGATGCAAGGCGATACGTCAAATGGTAGGTGCTACAAATCTGAAGAGGTCTACTGTTGTAGCACACTAATTAGTGAAGTATTTGCTCTTTACTCCAGATATAAACTCAAGGTGTTATTCCTTGCCCTAATTTCTTTCCACTCATGTTACCCGTGGGTCACATTATTGGACAGCATGACATATTCTTTCATTTTCATGCTGATGAGACACAATTGCACCTCTCCTTTAACCAAAAGGAATTAAGTAGCCTGTCTATTTTACACAATTGTTACCATGGCATCATAGTGTGAATCGCCCAAAACCTCCAGATGAAGACAGCATTTTAAATCAAAGGTCCTGACCCCAGTTTGTCTTTTTATACTGTAAACTTGGTCTTGTTGCATTATAATGAGCATGTTGGTGTAGTTAGTGTGGGCTGTTTTGCATCGGGAGATCAGTAGAACAGGTCTGAAGAATAATCTTAACAAAGTATCGGATTGTGCACGCTTGCGTACTGAGGAGGTTAATTGAGGAGAGCTCTCGTTAATGTTTTTAGAACACAACTGTGATTTTCCTGCTGTGTTGTGAAGTCACTTAAAATAGGTTTTCATCTTCTAAACCTAGGTTTTATTTTTCTATTCATATTTAATTTGAGCCTTTTCTTTGTAGTTAGTTGACGTTTTTTTATTTCCAGAATCAAAAAACAGAAAAAAACACTTCAGGGCTCAGCGATGATGGTTATTTTTTTATCAAATTATTTACATGTTGAAAGTTGGTTTCTTCTTACTCAAGTTGTTTACATGTAATTAAATGCTATGAACAATATTGTACACATCTTTAAATACACACGCCACCACAACCAACAATGTGTTTGTATAATGTTTTTTAGAAAAATGCATCTGATGCATTATATATTGGGAACAACAATCAGTCCTCATTCTTTTTTCTTTGTTTTAATCCTAAAGGTGTAACGTTATTGATTTTATTATCAGTTTTGCTTTATTTGACACATTTAGCTGTTGACTCAAATTACAAACACACAACGTGCTGATTCAGCCAATTGGACTTGCACTATATATATGGGGTCAGATCAGTCTCAATAATTGCAAATGCACACAGAGAGACTTACAAATGCAAACACAAGATTTACAAATGCGCACAGAACAATTTACAAATATGTTTGATTTACAAATGCACACAGAAGGATTTACAAATAAATCCAAATAAATCCTTCTTCCGACATCTGATTGGCTACAGCTAGGTCTATGTTGAAAAAACGCATTTGCGGATCTAGCCACGGCAGGGGAGTCTCATAAATCCACACACACGTGAAGAATCCACAAACAAATGCAGTGCGATTGACAAATAAATAAACACAGACACGTCGTTCTGCGTGCATTTGTGAGTCTAATTTATTTGTAAATCTCTCTGTGTGCATTTGTAAATCAAACATATTTGTAAATTGTTCTGTGTGCATTTGTAAATCTTGTGGTTTGTTTCTTCCGGTAGGAATAGATCAATTAGTTTTGGCTCCGTGTGACAATGTGTTAGTTGTGGAGTATCATTTTCTCATTAGCAGCTTTCATCTTGTCCTTTGCCATTATATTGGCAATTTATACATGTTCCCTGACAGCTTGACATTTTCTGTCAATCTAGTTTATGCCGCTCAAGCTTTGTATGGAGTACCATCTATTTTAGAGTAATGTTATTATCAAATGTTTTTTTGCTGACTCTTCCACTTTGCTCTCAATCTGCCAATGCAACAGGCCAACTCCCCAAAGCAAACATCTACGATGCTTACTTTGAGAAGCGACCCCTTTCCCTTGTGACGTATCGGCCAAAAGATTAGACTTCATTTCATCCATACACCACAACAGGGTGACATTACAGTGTTCCCTCTGGTTGGAGCTGGTGAGAAGCAAACTACGTGGCAGGAAAGAAAGTGTGCATGTGTGTGCGTAAAGTGCATATTTGCTGACACAGTTTGAATCCATCTGAAATTTCTTTCATTTCTATTTACATATACATTGGCACATCATATTCGTCCTCCTCATCTCTCTCTCTCCATCCTCTTCGTTTGCTCTCTCCATCCTTCCTCCACTCCATGACATGTTACGTTTTCCTCTAAAATGTAATCCAGAAAATGGAATTTGCATCCATCTCCAAACTGTTAAGTGGGAGAACCTTTTCCTGCTCCCCAACACTAAGTCAAAGTGTATGTATATAGGCTGCAGCAGTATATTATAATCACTGGTGTTCAAACCAGATTGATCTCGCTTTGGTCCCATCTAAGCCCAAATTTGCTCAGTTTGTCACTCTGCTTGGTGGCATCATCATTTAACTGTGAAAAGTTGAATAAGGTTAAAAGGAAGTCAGAGCGAGAAAATAAAAGACTTTGCACATGACGGTGAGATATTAAGACAAGGGGGGACAGAAGTGAAAAGAAGCCTGTGCTAAGAGGGAACTTTGTCTTTGTGTTTGTCACTGGGGTTTGAGGAGAATTCCCTTATCCAGGAAGCTTTTTGTCGCCGCTGTTTCCCACTAAGTTCTGAGAAATATCAGCCAGCAGGGTCAGAGCGCTGCAGCTTTTTGTTCCCTGAGCAAGGACATTTTCTAAATCGCTGAAATGAACACTTGTGCAGGGAATGAATTCCACAGATGACTCAAGACCCACAACCATGATCTACACACAGAAACACACACAAATGTTAGGCAGACACAATTCATTCAGTGCGTATAATACGACAAATGTAATCTTTTGTTGAGCTGGCACAGTTTGACACATATCAGAAATGTGTTTCCTCTCACTATAACCCAGAGCTATGTACTGTGTTTCTCTGTGAGCAGCTCATGCTGACAAAGATCACTGAGTACAGAAATGAGACTTGGACAAAAATGTTAAGTGATACCCATGCTGGAAAGAAAATGTCAGCATTGTGTATTCTTTAGCTTGCGGCCCATAGTTCCATTGAACTTCAATTATCTGGTAGCAACGGGTTTGAGAGCTGTGCTCCAGCTGCATAAATTATATAACTAAACTACTAAACAGAAAATAAATGCATGAACTATAAAATAAACAAAATTAATGAATGAAGAATATTATGAACAGTACAATGAATAACGATGAACCACACCTAAATGTAAGGATTACATGTGACCAGCTAGAATCAGTGACTCATATCATTGACTGAATTTAGTTATTTAGTTAGATAATTTATGCAGCTGGAGCACAGTTTTGTCAACGTCCAGAGTCGAGTGGAAGAGAGAAGTAGAGGCCGACGTCTTCTTGCTGTATCTCCTTGAAAAAAAGGGGAGCAGTTTTATGACAGGAAGAGAAAAAACACTTAATAATAATAATAATAATAATAATAATAATAATAATGCATTTAATTTATATAGCGCTTTTCATAATACTCAAAGACCCTTCACATAATTAAAACATCCTAAAAGCTAAAAATAAATAAATAAGAATAGCTAAAATACAGGTAAAACAAATAAAACAAATAAATAGGGACTTTTGAGTCGCTCGGACCCTGATAAGAAAACAAAAACAAACAGTCACACATTAAAACCAGTTCTGAACAGGTGGGTTTTGATTTGCGATTTGAATATGGAAAGATCAGTGCAGTCTTGGATGAGTTTGGGGAGACGACAAATCTCTCACTTATTTCACCGAATGAATACTAGTTATTCACATAGACTTTAATTCTTCCATATTGGAAATGTGTCCAATCTCAGCTGCAACTAAATACCAAACAGTTGATACAAGTCACTGAATAAAACCTGATCAATTAAAGACAGAATGAATGAAACAATTACACAACAGAGATAGACACATTAATAAATGGATGAGTGAGATTAGCATATGAAGTAATAGTCTCTTTTATTAAGATTGTATGTGTCCTCTATGTCTTCAGGAATGTGGCTGAAACAAAGCGCAGACAGGTCATAAAACATGGTAGACTCAGTCTTTACGGTCTAAGTGTCAAGCGTAACCCCAAGTCCTGAACTTGAGTTTGTCACACGGTAAATTGTGAGTCTTACCACTTAGTGACTTATGGATGTTGTCTCGGTTAAGTTTATTCAGATTGTGTCAGAGACATTTCAGTTTATAATGTTTATAATGCCACAACAGCAATGTCATGAAATAAATGAATTAATTATTATTTCAGATTAGTCCAGTTATTTAAAATGTTCAAGCAGTTAAATCTGAAAATTAAGGGAGTCTCTCACCCAGTGTGATTGTTGTTGCGCTGACTGCCTCCATATTAGACTGTCTGTGCAGCACTAAAACAACGGTGTTATCTCTGCTACTGTAAAATAAAACATCCCATAATCGATGCATCTTTCCATGTCTTTTTAGGGGCGATTTGTGCCTTTAAGATCTATGGTCAGGATGCTCCATTTGAGGCAGTGGTGTTGAACCGCACATCAGGAGAGGGAGTCCTCCGGGCCAGCAGCCCCGTGGACTGTGAGAGCCAGAAAGAGTACACCTTCATAATCCAGGCCTACGACTGTGGGGCCGGACCCAGCGGGGCCGACTGGAAGAAATCCCACAAGTGAGTCAATCAGTATTTGTTCATGTCTTGTGGGTGTATTTAGTTTAGCTGTCAAAAAGACAGATCTGTGTGTTTTTCTGACCAAACAATGGCTTTCTGCATTCTGTCCCGGTTTACTGGGAGTGACAGAGCTAACTTCATGTTATGCAACTTAGATGTTATTCTATCTATTTGTGTCCACATGTGAATAAAACTATACGGTCTGTCCACATTATGTATAGAAGACGGTGTGAGCTCGACACTCATGCTAACTAATTATATAATTCAATTATTTCTTTCCAACAAGAAACAATTTAACAGACAAAACATATTTATTGTAATTGTATTGGTGGAATTTACAAAATAACAATCTAATACACTTGCCTTCCAACAAATTATTTGTTCATCTGTGTTAAAATGTTAATTTGTGCTAAAACAATGTAAGAAAAGTGTTAATTTAACAGCTTTATACGTTGTGACCTTATTAACACTTCACCCATCGACTATTTGAAATGTTTGTATCTGCTTTAACTTTCTTTATGCTGCCTAAACATTCTGGTATGAAAATGGTAATTGTCAGACCCTGTATTAAAGCTGTCAAACACTGATAATTATTATTTATCTTTGCATGATTCACTTGTTTGGTTGTCGGAATAATTCTGACTTAAAGTGGGCGGACAAACTAACAGAAAGATGACATACAAAAAAATATTATCTCAAAAGGCAGCTGCATAAATTACTCATATTTAGAAATCATTTCTGACAACATACGAAGTTTCTCAAGTTTCACAAGTTGAGCCTCACCAATAATATTGTAGACTGCATTATACGGATGTTACTGATGTATTTTCTACCTGCTTTATACAAATTCATATTTAAATGGTTGAAAAATCAAATGTACAAAAAAGTGATATGATGCTCAATTTTCAAGCTTTACTCAAATAAATCTGAATGTGTTGTCACAACCCGCCTCAACATGCAACATGGATGGGAGACCAGAGGGGTTAAAAGTTGTAAATAGACATTTATTTAAAGAATAACACAACTAACTCAAGCAAACAAAATAAATAATCTGCAGTGTCGACCACAGGCGAGCAGCCAGCCAGTCAAGGGAGCGACCCCTCTATCTTCAGGCGTTGCCTCTTTAGAGCAGCCTCCAGGCTCAGGTGTGGCTCATCAGCTGACGATCAGCCTGTAAGACACAACACAGAGCAAACAGGACCCAGGCTCCTAGTGGACGGGAGGGGTCGTCACAAAGTTGTCAAAAGTGATTTGTTCACCTGTGGTTTTAGGAAGCTGCTTTAGAGAGGACTGAGTGTGCATTGGAAATGATGATTCTTGAATGTGTCATCTTGGGCAAAGATTACAACAATTTTGAAGTTAGAAAAATAACTTTTATATTTTACACAAACATCTCCAAATAGTGAGGAAAAATATCTTAAATCTGCAATTAGATAGTGTCTGCTTTTTCTAAGTTCTCTTATTTCCTTTTTTTCCCTTCTCTTTGCCCCAAGGCCTCTCAGTACTGCAGCAGTGGCAGCTGAAACTTGCAGTTCTGCTCTCAGGATATGTCCCCCTAATGGCCCATCAATATTAAGTGTGTCTGTATGTGTGTGTGCGACAGTGCCATGTGAATGAGATTGACAGACAGGCATGATGGCATGGACAGCAGCAAATCAAACCCTCTGGTCTTTCAGTCAGAGGCAAGGAGTTTCGAAAATAGGCTGCTACAGGCTTGGTACTAAAAGGAAGATGAGAGACAGATACATTTATCAGCTCAGGGATCTGTGATGAATTTCACTAGTATGATGAATGACAAGAAGTGTACGTGTGTAAGAGTTTGACATTACCACAGCATGACATTCTAAATAGGCCTCATTAAGCTAATGTCATTAACTAGCCAGATGTGCTCCTTTACAACAGCGCGAGTTGTTGTCAGCGAAGGTCATCAGGAGAGAAAATGTTATCATATAATCTGAATTATTGCTCCATTTATATACTTAAGTGCACAAATGTTATCAGAGTGTATAGTTAATAATATCAGTTTCTTCTCGCAGATGAGAATGTTTGCATCAGACTAGGGAAGGAGATGGTGAAGTAGTACCAACTAATACCTTGAAAAACAAAATGGCTTTGCAGGATATGCTGTAGATGAGCTTCTGTCAGTAGACAAGCCTGTCAAGAGTTTGATTGAAGTTTGATTGACAGTAGATGATAATTGGACCTCATTTCACAAAGAGATACCAATAAACAAGACCTCATGCAAAATACCTTTTAATGACTCTCTTTTCAATTATGTTTTACAGGAAGAATCTATTTTCCCTACAAGCATAGGAACTGTTTTCCTCTCACACTCTTCTGCCTTCAACTAACCACTGTTCTTAAGATAAACAGTTAAATACTTTCTTAATTAAATTTAATGATCTAATGTCTGAAAGAGATTTTTCCTTCTCTCCACTCTCCCATCCTCGGTCCATCTCTTCTTTCCTCTGTCCTTTCTTTCCCTTTTCTCCATCAATCATTACCACTCCACTTTCTTTGCATCCTTCCTACTGTGCTCCCTCCCTCTCTGCTCCCTCTTTCTTTCATTCTTTCCTCCACTCAGGGCCGTGGTTCACATCCAGGTGGATGATGTCAATGAGTTCTGCCCCGTGTTTCGGGAGCCACTTTACAAGGCATCGGTAACAGAGGGCAAAATCTACGACAGCATTTTGCAGGTATTTAGATATTATATATTAAAGTGAGTATTATTTAGTTAGCTCTGTTACATTTTGCATCTTTGTTTTATTGTTACAATCACCCTGACATATCCTTGTGCAGTTTAAGAAGGATTAATAATGACACCAAAAAATTTTTTTATTGAAAATGTGGGATTGTTTATAGTCTTTTTAGTGTTGGTCAAGAACTGGGAGGAAACTTACTGTTATAATTTGCAGGTGGAAGCTTGGGACCAAGACTGTTCACCACAGTACAGCCAGATCTGCAACTATGAGATTGCCACTGCAGGGACGCCATTTGCAATAGACCGCAATGGTAAGTGTGTGTGTGCATTTATGTGTGTTTGAATCTGGCTTGACTGAAGGAGAGACTGGACTGTAGTTATAAATGATGTGATTAGGCATGAAGTGTGTGTCATAGGGAGAGGAGAAACTAGGATAGCGCACAGCGAGATTCAGTTGGCGTGCCCGGAGGCTTTATTCTTGAGAAGTTTTTATAAAATTCAAGTACATTGAAGGGCCACTAATTCTGTGACGCTCACACACACACACACGCACACACCTACACATACACACACACACACACACCCACACGCACATACATATTTTACAAATCATTTACTTGTTTGTTAAAACAGCACAAACAGCATGGGAAATGTCTCGGTTAAGGTAAACACATGTGTCAGTCATCTGAACCTTGTATGAACGAGTCTCTACTAAAGATAGTAGACATGACCAATGCTGAGACGACTGAATCTGGAGATTAACCGTGGTGCAAACAATAAATAGGCCAACTTTGTGTAAAGAAAAGAATAATATCAAGAAAGATTTGAAGGCAATGTTTGTTTCCTCTTTTTATTGCAATAATGTTGTGATCCTGGAAGTTGCTTTGTCATCAGTGCAATTTGTAGCTCAAAAGTTACTCACTTTGACAGCTTCTTCTTTTATGTTTTATTTTATTTTGTTTGTTTGTGGCTTTACACCGGTCCTCGTCTACTGGGGGAGAGTGCTTTATTTCTCAGCTATTCTGAGCACATCTGCCTCTAAAATTCCAGCTTTTGGATTTGCGCTGCCTCCTCGCTCAGCTTCCATATTCACGCTGCGCTGATCTGAGTGCAGCGTAATCTAGACTGACGAGAGACTGGAGGGCTTTGTGTGTGTGTGTGTATTTGTGTTGAATTCTACCAATAGATCAGACAGAAGTACACATCTTTATTATTTCTTAACATTTTCTTTCTTTCTCTCTCAGGGTCATATTTATTATTTTGTCTCCTGGTATTTTTCTCACTGTATTTTACAGTAGTCATTTGATTTCATCTTCTCCCAGGTACAATAATATTGTTTGGGAAAAACTCAAACACACAGGGAAGTGGTTAGACCCACTTTATCGAGCAATGTAATTGAGGGAAGTGCAGTAAATAGACTGTACTGCAGTGTGTATCTCTGATTCAAGTCCATTTAAATTAAAACAGACTGTGAATGGCGAAAACCAGCAAAACTGCCTTTGTTTAGAAAAACAAACCAGAATTTAGATGTGGTTGTTTGCACAGTGGCTTCAGGCAAATTGATCTCCAGTTAAACATCTCTTTGCTATGTTTTGATTACATATAGAATACACTAATTTAAATTTAGATTTAGATACATACAATACATGCAGGGTTGATTGTATTGGTAACATCGAATTATTTTGCTTTTAGTGTGTCGACACATGTGCAATTCAGGACGCTTTTTCATTCTCACACATACTCTGCATCATTACCACACGGAGGGGGAGAAGCTCATATTTTTGGAACATAATTAAATGAATACCTTGTTAAGACTATAGCGAGTACTGCTGACCCAGTATTTTTGTTTATATCTTTCTGTTTGACCTTTTTTGTGATGTGCAGTGTTCTCTGGTGCCATGAGTGAGATGTCTCACAGTAAGATAAATTATTCACAGTTATTTTTCAAACTTTAGAAATCTCCCCCAGAGCCACGTAAGTCATTATGCAACTGTTTTCACAAGTTGAGTAGTACTCCTAGTGACAAACTGAACTTCATGTCTATAATTGGTGACCCTTTAATAACTGTCAGGAGATTAAGAACATCATATTCTAGGTGGGCACCATACACTCAGAGAGGAAGACAATTGAAGTAGCCTGCAAATGAAGTAAAATGTATTTTTAAATTGAAATATAATTTTACCTGTAGACAATGTGGCATGTGGTTGAAATCCCATATCTTAACGGTTACTGTTGTTCACTCCAGCTGTGGTTTAATAGTCACTGTAGGAGATGTTTGTTTGACTCTGACCTCATCACCTTTCTCCCTCTGACATTTCAAATTTCAAAATCATCTCTTCTCTTTTCTGTACTGCTGTGCTCTGAATTGATCACTGCTCACTGCAACTCCTCTCCTCTGGCCTCCCCTCTATTGCTCTCTTTTCATCTTGTCTGCTCCACTCTTAGCAACAGCAACCACAGTGACAGCCAAGCCTCCAGATGCAAACAACAAAAACATCTTCAGTTTTCCTCATAGGTCCGTAGACGGACTGAGAATGACTAAACTAAGAACATGACATTGCTTTGAAGCCTGCTGTTTATCTTGAGGAACATCTGTATCTGTCTCACATATAAATTATTTGTTTAATCATCAAGGGGAAAACAATTTAGCATTGTGTTTTTTCTGCTGCGATGTTCTTTAAGAATTAGTTGCAACCAGCAGCTCACTCTGTTTAAAGAGATGAACTGCATTGCTGCGTTGTAAACAGTAAAACATACTGTAGCAGTTGTCCTTGGGTGTAATCCCTAGTGAATCAATATTCACGTAATATGTTTTTCACACTGGCTGGGCTGCTCAAAACATGTAGAAGGGACGAGGGGGAAACCTCTGAAGATCCCTGGTAATACTGGTCCCATGCTATTAGGGCTTAAGGCATCCAATATATAAAATGTCAAGTAATCAATGAAATACACAGGAGTCTCTCTTCTCCTCTTTCTCTCTCTAAGTGTGTGTGTGTGTGTGTGTGTGTGTGTGTGTGTGTGTGTGTGTGTGTGTGTGTGTGTGTGTGTGTGTGTTGTCTACTTCTGACAAATAGCCAACCCATCCT
This sequence comes from Cyclopterus lumpus, assembly GCF_009769545.1. Lineage (NCBI taxonomy): Eukaryota > Metazoa > Chordata > Actinopteri > Perciformes > Cyclopteridae > Cyclopterus > Cyclopterus lumpus. The sequence goes on from NC_046982.1 coordinate 10,872,347, forward strand.
TGGTGGCTACAGTTAAGTAGTCCTCACTTCACCTGGGGCCACTCTCAGGAAACAAGATTAGCTAGCACTATCGCCTCACAGCAAGAGGATCCCGGTCTGGGCAGTCCTTCTGTGTGGAGTTTGCATGTTCTCCCCGTGTCAGCGTGGGATCCCTACGGGTTCTCCGGCTTCCTCCCACAGTCCAAAGATATGCAACTCAGGTTAATTGGACTCTAAATTGCCCGTAGGTGTGAATCTGAGCGTGAATGGTTGTCTGTCTCTATATGTGCCCTGCGATAGACTTGTGACCTGTCCAGGGTGAACCCTGCCTTCACCCAATGTCAGCTGGGATTGGCTGCAGCGCCCCGCACCCCTAAAAAGGATAAGCGGTTTGGATAATGGAACGTACCTTATATTAAAAATGTTATTCAACTGGTCACGTAAAACGAGCTCACATGCCCATAGTAGCTTATACTGCAGAGCTAACATGCTCGAGCATGCTCTTTGAAATATGTAAACAACAACAGGAACTACAGCAATCAGTGCTCTGGTAATATGATGTCACCATCCCTGCAACCCTTCGGGTTCTCGATGTGGATAAGAGTTTGGCTTTCACAATATCTTTGTGTGATCCCAAAACAACTAGTTCACGAGCAACAGGCCTTACTAGGTAACAAATAAAGTTCTGCACAAAGTAAACACATGGTTTTGGTGACACATGCGACCATCAAGCATTCACTTTGAGATATACAGTATATATTGATGCATGTAGGATACGTTGTAGTCCATCCTCAGTAATTCTCAATAAGAAGCCGTTATGATGCTCTATATTGCTCACAGTGACGATATTCATTGTAACAATTTACTTATACGACTACATAAGTTACTTTCAGTGATATAATAACATTACTGTATGCTAGTTAAAGTTACTGTGCATGTGTTTCAACTGTTTTTTATACAGTCCCAATGTAATACTGATGTTCTAAATGACCTAAGTAAGTAAACCCGACAGCATGAGAGAAGATTGGATAGTTATTCTTATTGCTTGTTGACGGTGCCACTGCATTGGTTTCAGAGCAAACTCCGATGAAACTATGCAAGTTCACCAGAAGTCCTTCAGCCTTCCCTCCCCTGTCCCTCAGATCATCATTGTAATTTTACATTGACTGTTTACAGAAAGGCTCAGATTTTCAAAATGCAATCCAAAATTACTGGACCTTGAGTTTCCAGTAAAAGGCTTCAATAAATACAACACATTTTTAATGAGCACTTCTTTTCAAATACTGCTCAATGGGAGGAGTTTCTTGCTTTATTATTGTCGAATAAGCATAATTATTGTTCCATCTAACAGTGAATTATATTTCCTCTTTGTATTTGTGTGCTTTAGGAAACATCCGAAACACAGAGCGGCTGAGCTATGACAAGCAGCAGAGCTACCAGATTATGGTGACGGCCTTCGACTGTGGTCAGAAGAGAGCAAAGGAGGATGTGGCTGTGCATATTGATGTCAAGCCTGTCTGCAAACCTGGATGGCAAGGTCAGAGATAAATAAATAATTTAACTTGTAATAACTGACATAAATGTACTTACTTTGCTGGTATAAAGTGCACTGATATAATGTTTAAAGAAACTTAAATGTAAAGCAATACTATGAATATTGAAGCAGACGGTGCAGTATTTTAGCATATCCTTTCCCTCGAGGGAATTCTATCTTATTTTAGAATGAACATCTCTCGAGGAAATCAGAAGACCTGAACATAAACCTCCAGAGGGAAAGTTGACTTGGAGTGTGTGATTTTTTTCCCTTCTTAAACATGCTAGCAGCTTGGCATTCGAGCCAGCCCATCTCCCCTGCTGCTTCACCTGTCAGCACTGACAGCATCTCAGGAGTCAAGCTCACACATGAATGAAAGAGGGAGACAGAGAGAGATAAGAGGGGGGAAAGAAGGTAGAAAGAGATCAACAAAGAGTTGAATAAACAGGCAACTCAGGGGATGAAAGAGAGAAATAAACTTATAGTGAAGGACAGAGGTGATGGTTATTTTTTACATTCTTCAGTTAGAAAACCCCAATCTACTGCATAGCTGTGCTTCATTAAATAAAAGCATGTTTCTTAAACAACAGAGTAAGTAGTGCTGTTTAAAACCACAACCAAATCCCCTAAACAGTTTCATTCATTCCCATTATATTATTATAAAGCTCCAAGAGCAACTGAGCCAGGGATCATACAAACAACTCTTGTTTAGTCATGAACAAAATAGTTATTTGCAAATTCTACATGAGACCATGTGGAGGGTATATTAAAGGTATTATTAAAGACAAGAAAAGAAGAAGACAAATGTTCCCAGCCAGACTCAAAACAGAGATGTGGTTCAATAGTTCATATATATATATATAATATATAGACGATTGCTCTAACCATGAAGTTGTGTACACATTGCATCCATTTTAATAACATTTTGAACATCTTTCGTTCAGAGTAGGTCAGACTAAAATACTATATTTCCCATAGTCATGGTATAATTGTACATGATGGTTGAGTAAAGGATGTTGAGTAAAGGATGCTATCGCTGCATGCCTATTGGAATCATATAATGTTGTGTTATGACAAGACAACATAATTCAGAAGGAACAATTACATCTGACCAAGCCTATTGTTACAGAAAAGATCCATTTGTGCAAAGAGAGCATTTACTGAAAATGATGTGAATGCCAGTTGTTTAGGCTTTAGGGACACTCATTGAGGGAAATGTCAGTGCACATCACAGAGGGGGTTGAGTGTTGAGCACGTTAGAAATGACATTCAACTTGAAGTAAATGTCATCTTCATGGACAGCAGAGCTCTGAGGAGCCACTAGTTTTGGCCCAGTAGGCCTAACAAAGAAAGAATATAAGAATACGAAGTAAATGTGCAGACCCAGATGGTACGACGGGGCTATCGACACTGAGCTTTAGAATCACAAAGGAACACTTGCTATCTTACCCTGCTAACATCCTCATTAATGTTGCATGATCCTTTGTGATTTGGTTCATAAAAAGGCAGTACTGTATAATCCTGTTGTAAAACCATTAACCCTCAGCAGCTCAATGCCTTGGATAAAACATCAAGTATTTTGTACAAAACCTGATATATTGTCTGTGTTTAAAGGTCAGCAGTTATTTTGCGGCTCTTTTTTTGAAGAAGGCTCTCCGGCATAAACAGAGGCTAAATACGTCTTGCTCCACCTCACCTCTCACTCCTTTTCGCCTACCTGATGGCAGTCTTTTTCTCTTTTTGTCTCAGGAGACATGATATCATAGTCTGTAGGCTTTGAAAGAGTGTCCAGGTGTCCACCTACACACACAAACACATATTCCTGAACACAATCATTCGTGTGAATTCCTTTCACTAACGCGATTCAAAGGGAATGAAAGTATAGGACCTGGCAACAAGACTGACAGTTACAAGGAGGCCAGCACCTCTTTCTACCAGGCCTGCCATGTTACTGGCCTTGCAGTCTCCCTTTGACTGGACACAGGGCAAGGCATCACTCAGAACATCTCCAGTCTTTGTGGATAGCTGTCCTCCATTCAAGACCCACATGCTTATTATGAAACAACTACAGAAAAACATACACATTATTTCATACATGTCCGTGGACAGCTGTAACAACTGAAAAGACAGCAATGTTAGCAACAATATGTATGTGGATCCACAGTAAACAGTGTTTAAAGATATAAATATGCTAAAATAGATATGTTTAACACTTGAAATGCAAGTACATATACAGTATTATGACAGTTACAATATGAGGCTTATACTTAACACATGTAGCCTAACAATGAAACATTTAATTTATTGTAACACAAAGTGAAAGGTTAGTGGTGAGCCTGTAGTTGTTTTAGAGAAAGCAAAAGCTTAAAACTGTCTGAAGACGGAACATAGATACAGGTTGCCCTTCCCACCATTAAATAGCGAGTGACTACTGTTTCTTGAAATACGTAAGTGAGGTTGATTACAAAGTTTGGTGTACATTTGCGAAAGACAGGTTAAACAGATTTCTCATAATGGGTAGAAATAGTAAACTGTGTTGTCACGCCACAATGAAACCACAACCAACAAGGAGCTGATGCTTAAATATCCCAGTGTGTCTGCACAATCAAATTAGTACTAATCAGTTTCAGTCAAATATTCTTTATAAACTAAAAGGAACATGAGATCTCAGACTAGCTCTCTAAATCTTGAGGGGTGAGACTGATATAGCCTTCAGGTATCATTTCACATATATTAACAATGGCTCAATGTTTAATGTATTTCTTCTTCTAGATTTCCTTTAACCATTGTTTCCTGTGTGATACCAGATAACCTGTGCTTGTAACATTTAACACTACTGACATAACTAAATTAAATACTTAGTCCATAAAAAACAAACACATTTTGATCCCTAAAGGTTGGAACAAGCGGGTGGACTATGAGCCAGGGACTGGAAGCAGGCAGCTGTTTCCCAAGATGCACATAGAGACGTGTGGAGGTCCTCTGTCTAGCGTGAAGGCGATGTTAGAGCTTCAGACCAATCACATCGGGAAGGGCTGTGATCGGGAAACATACTCTGAGAAGTCTCTGCAAAAACTCTGTGGTAAGTAGAGAGAAAGAAGAAGACGAAGAAGAGAGGAAAGGCATTGTTTTAAGAAGGAGAAGTTCAATGCAATAGTGAGGTACTATTTAAGACTCTGGGACTTTGAGAAAGCAAAGGGTAGTAATAATAATGACAGACAAGGAAAAAGTATATTCAGAGAAGAAATTAACTCTTGACATCTTAGCCTCAGCAGTTTCTAAATATGTCAAATAATTTTTCTCTGGTGTGCCATTTCAAGCCTCGAGACTAATTTTAAATAATTGTTTTATTTTAAATTATATTCCCAAACGTCATCCCAAACTGTGACCATTGCTTCCCATGGGGTTTTCACTGTAGTATACAACACTGTGTAATACACTGTACAAACTGAATATTCCTGTTAAATTAGAATGATTATTTCTTTCCTGAAGTAATTTAAGATTTTCTTTGAACATTTCCTCCTTTTAACCAATTCTTAACACCTCATCAGTATTCAGTATTCATTTAGAATGAAATAACTTTTGATATGAGTGAGGGGGATAAAGTTTACGGCCACCAAGAATCATATTTTGATTGAGTACATGGTACATGGTGGCAAAAGTAGTCTTACTTTAAGTAGTTTCAGTTAGTAACCATGTTGTGTGACATGAGCCACAACAAATAGCCAGTAAAATCAGATTACAACAGATATATTCACCTTTTCTAAACATTCATTCTGACAACATTAGAACTTATGTATGCTGACTTCTGGTAAAATAAATCTCTGGAGAACCAGTTTCCTTCCAGGTTGCTACTCTGTGCAGGCACCTTGACAGTGTTGTATCATGTGATTGACACATCCAGGTGCAGCATCAGGCAGCACTGACCTCCTTCCTGCCCCTGGCCCTTCCACAAACTGGACGGCATCTCTGCTGACTGACAGTAGCCGCGACAGCGACCTCATCTACAGATTCGACGGACATCAGGCTGCTAATGTTCCAGATCACGTGGTGCCCCAAAACCTGACAGACCAATTCACCATAGCAACATGGATGAAACACGGGCCCAGTCCAGGACTCAGAGCTGAGAAGGAAACCTTACTGTGTAACTCTGACAAGACTGGTGAGGAAATAATGTATCACATGCTCAATCTTAAGAAGTATATTTACATCCTCGAACATGATAGAGAGGGAACATTTGACCAACTTGTATAACAAATTGTCATTGAGTTTACATGAATTGTCCTATTTTTAAAGACCTCTGTGCTCAGCTTTAGGAGAACTGGAAAGTACTTGATTCTTACGTCCCTTTGACTGATACATGTTACATTTTGATTTCCTAGTGTCCTCAGCATTAGGAACAAACTATGAACATAAGATGCTCAACAAAATAAAAAGACAAATAAGCTAAGACTAAAGCCCACAATGGCAAGTGTCTTTGAAATTTTAAACTTTTTCCCCACTGCATTTCTAAACTGAGCTGCCTGAACTGTGGAATTAAGCAAGCCATCTGCTCATTGCATGCTTTCACAATAGTCTCACAGATGGCTGATTAGCTTCCGAAATGTGTGGTTTGATCTTGAAATACAAAACTGCAGAGTGGTTTGTGTTAAACCATCAGAATCTTAGAAAACCATTTTTTTCATTGCAACTTTTTGGCTTACGGATATGAACGGTACCAGAAGGCTCGGTGGGAGGATCACCAATACTGTGTGTAAAAATGCTCATGTATTTCATCCTGTCATTCGTCTGGCTGAGCCTGGTGACATCAAAGATGGGAGATGGAGAAAAAATAACTAAGATGATGATTATTAAAGTGCCAGTGAAACAGAAGTTACAGTGTCTTTAGCTTCTGTACTGTGAGTGTTCCCCAGTGAAAACAGAATATTTGAGCGGTGTACAGTTACAAGAGTAATTTTATTGGAGCAATACAAAGTGGAAGAGAGGGGGGGTGGGGGCTCACAGCTACAGAGGTCTGAGGCTCCACACATCTCCCTTGTTACTTAGAGTTGCCCATTTATTGATGGATGGATGTCATGATATAATTGCTTGAAATAGGTTGATACTAGCTTATGGAAGCATATTTTGTTTTGCACAATATGATAAAGGATGTGTTCTAAAGTGCTAAAAGGGCTTTGCTCATCTCAAATTTAAAGCTTTACATCTTGATAGCGACGTGTCAGTTATATACCAAATTTATTTATACTGACATTCCTTATTCTAAATCCATCATCCCTTCTTTTTTTTATATTTGCATTCAAGAGTTCACACTGTGACAGAGTTTAGCAGAAATATAAGTACTGCCGAGACAATAAATGATAATGTTAAAATGATCACCCAACCTGAAGTGTAATGGTAAAAGAAATAAATGTAAACACAATTTTCACATCTTAGAATTGCTTAAAGAAAATGGTGAAGGCTTTTTATTACCTTTATTATTACAAACTGAATGATCCTACATGTTCACAATATTGCTTTGACATTGTTTTGAACTGCTATGCGGGTCGCTAATGACAAACATCTGTTTCTGCAAAATTGGATTTAAAGTGTTGCACACTTTACATCTCATCCTACCTCATGCTGATTTATTTAAAAAAGTAGAGCAAGTGGGACTCACCTTTTATTGCCATCTTACACAGACACCAGTCGGTAATCAAAAACCAGACATAACAGCAGCATGCACTCTGTTACCCCACTTTCGGTCATGCTGACAGCTGTGTTGTGTTGGAGAGAGCCCATCTGAGGTAGCGGAAAAGAGTTTAGGCTTTCACACAGCTGTGCTGGATTTTTAATGGCTACAGAAAGAAATCAATAAGAAAATCCAAGGAGCAGATGCTTCAGTCTTTGGGTGACCATCCATGTTTGTGATCCTACCATTGCAGAAATGAACCGCCACCATTACTCGCTGTATGTCCACAACTGCCGCCTGGTGTTCCTGCTCAGAAGAGATTTCACTCAGGTTGACACTTTCAGACCTGCCGAGTTCCACTGGAAACTGGAGCAGGTGAGAAGTGTGTTTGCGTGAGCTTGTTTGTGTCCTATTTGAGTGCGAGCGTAGATTCAGGGTGATTTTCTGCAGCAGGTGAAGGGCTATCATTATTTGTGTAGTGAAAGGAGAGACTCTCCATTCTAATTACCGGAGGCCCTCCATCACTTACTTCGCCTCGCTAACGGAGATGAGAGGGTAGAAGACACTTTTATCTTATGTACACACACACACACACACACACACACACACACATGTTGTTGAACTAATTTGCAGT
>NC_046982.1:10885161-10915161 GCF_009769545.1 Cyclopterus lumpus
TTTTCAGTTTTTGACTGCTTGATGCTGAAGAGAAATGGGAACAGAACATCGTCACACGGTGCTTATATGGCAAAAGTGCAGACGTAAGAGAGGCTCTTTTCTTTTCTTCCTTTCCTGTACTGTTTTTTTTTCATTTTTTTTCTCTTTCTTTCACTATCTGTGTCGTTATACCACCACACTGACAGATAATAGACTTGCATCAATAATGCATGCTAAAACATTGGCAGAAGAGAGGAGAGGAGAGGAGAGCAGAGGAGAGGAGAGGAGAGGCAAGGAATATGAATAGGAGCAATGAAGATGAAAAGGGAAGAAGAATAGAGGTGCAAGTTAAGAAAGAAGGATGAGGGGGTAGCATGGGAAGGAAAAACAGAAGAAGATAGTCCAGACAAAGGGATATGGAACAGGATGATGAAAAGAGGAGGAAAGGTACACAAAGCTAAAATGAAAAAACTCAAACTAAATTACAAAATTAACAGAAAGTAAGCAATCAATATGTTTGAAGAGGACAACAACAACCATGTTAAAAGAACCAATCCTGACATCATTATACCGTTCACATCAGAAAACAGTGTTGTGATCTAAACGGGCATGCCTCTCGGCAGTCGCTGTTACATACAACAGATCTGAATATCATATATATGGTTTGTATCCTTCCATAAAGAAGGCTCCTCCCATCCCAAACCTTTCCAATGTATCAAAATTAACTTGACCCCATTAAAGGACTTCTCAGCAGCCTGCAGAATGTCCTCATTATTCTGTTTAGGTCGGCAGATTCAAAATGCCCACATTTGCTATCTGAGAATAAGGTATTGTGTTTGCGTTTCTCACCAGCAATATGCACAATAAGCCAATCTAGTTTATTACCTGAATCATATAACCTATGCTCCGCACAAAAGAACATTTGGGAATCAGCTCTCCGTGTAGTTGCTCTAACGCAAAGCGGGTAGCTCCTAATTGTTTGCCAGAGATCCTTTGGGTGACAACCTAAATTCAGCCTCCAGACTGTATTCAAAGTTTTCAAAGTCCAATTGGCTGTTACGATCTTCTTTCTTCTGTGCAGATGTAATAGCCTCTCGTAAATACACAAGGGCAGATTTCCATCAAGATAGATGAGCTTTTCTCTGGTGTTTTATTCTCAGCAATAAAACATTGATATTGCATGGTTATATACTCGACAAAGGAAATCTGGCTGCGTTAGGTTGGGTTTAGTCGGCAGCATCTGCAAGCTGAGGGCTGGAGATGGTTTCAGTAAAAGAGAAATTAGAAGTATCTGGATATGTATTATGTCGTCTTATATCTAAAGTACAGAGCACTCTCCAGTATAATTAAGATAAAAGGAAGACATTGTGTACCATCATTTGGAGTTATAGGATGAGTAAAACATCTCTCCTGTCCTTTGTCCTAATACAAAGCAAAGAAGGTCTTGTCATTGGGTGAAACTAATTTTACTAATGATAATTCAGATCCATTAAGTGTCCCAGTAAGGCAGGCCAGTGAGCCAGCATGAAGAATACCAGGACACATGAACTGGAACTAATTCCCTGCAAGTTGTGTATCTGAATTCAAAACAACATCCCAGCTGCAACTCATAGAAACGTAGATTCTTTGAACCCTTTCGATCTTAGCTGGGACATGGGCTCTCTCTCTCTCTCTCTCTCTTTGTATTGTAGGACTTCTCTGGTGCTTGCATTCATCCTCATCAGGCCCGCTCGGGGACCAGCTCATTACAGTGTTTCAGCATTCATTGTCTTGACTCTTGTTACACTGTTGCAGAGGAGAACTACTTTTATGCTCCCACTAATGCGCCTTCAAGCAATGTGAAGCAGCCGAGAGTACTGCTGATGGTATCTACTAATGATGTGTGTGTGTGTGTGTGTGTGTGTGTGTGTGTGTGTGTGTGTTTGTGAGCATTTGTATTGGGCATGTACGATTTCTCAAGTTTGGACAGTCAGCAACATAAACAAATTGATTGCTTGATTGGATTCAGAACTTTTCTTAATTACTATTTTGTTTACTTTAATTCACAACATTTAAATAATATACTGACTTTATAGGTATACATAAATAGGTGTATCTACTGAGTTTGTTAAATAATTTTTTATCTTGTTTTAATTTGTCTAATTGTCTTGCTGTATTTTGCTCACTTACTGGGTGTCATTTCTCCCCTGCTTTAACTTCTTTGCGATGGCATGAAGAGGGAAGCACAGAGTGTGCTTGTAGGTGTGTATGGGCGTGTGACGTTTCCTGTTTATTTATAGATATTACACTTTGAATACATGTATTTACTATATAATATTGAAACTATATTCCTCATGAAGTTTACCCAACACTGTTGCAAACGATTGTGCTTTTCACAAATATTCCATACTCGACCAATTTTGCTGAGCACCAAAGCATTGCAGTTACAGACAGATGAACCTGGGCCTTGAACTGTCAGGTTCAGATATACTAGCTTATAGTTGCCATATAAGGAAGCAATCCATATAAAAGTAACTAAACATATGTATCTGTGTAGAGATGTAATACTGTGTCAAACAAAAGTGTGAGACACTGCTACTGTTAACCTCATTAGTTCAGTGTGTGTGTGTGTGTGTGTGTGTGTGTGTGTGTGTGTGTGTGTGTGTGTGGAGATACTGATACTCTATTTATGTCTCTAACAATTACCTATCTATTGCCTCAGAGTGAAACATTTTTTAATTTCCTTTTCTGCTGTTTCTGTCTGTGCATCTCAAATTAGCAGATATTCTCCTCTCCAGTGGAAATAGATTGATTGTTTGCAGTTAATTCAACCGAATCCTTCACAGCACACCGATTACAGAAAAACAGATGCAATGACCATAACAGGAGGAACAACAATGCGAGGTATCCTTTAAGACTTCACCAAGTTGCCAAAGACTTTACAACTGTAAAAATAACTTTAAAAAGGAAATACACTGGCAGTTTAAGTGGTTTAAATTGAGAATATCTGCATCAGATAGCACTCTGGCACTCATGTGTTGTGGCTTTCAGGACCCCATGCAGAACTTGTTTGTGGCATTCATCCTTTGAGCCGGTCAAGAATGTGAAAGAAGCACATATTTCTATCCAGCTCTAAATCTGTGCAGCATTGGAGCCAAGCAACACCTTGGAATTGTGACCAGCAAATGCTGCATTCATTTAATATTGAGCTCACCATTATTACCACTTTATTTACTATAGCCATTTACTGACGTGTCAATCGTATTCTTGTCACCATCTAAGTCATAATTACAACTGAAGACATTATTTGACTAGCCACTCAATAATAAGGACATGCCTGAAAGGGCGAACAGATGTGCTAAAAATGTATGTATAAAGTGCTACATTATCAATGCACATATTAACCGGACAACTCCAGATCTCTGGTCATGACAAAGCTCTTACGTCATAGACGAGTGGAAATCATTCACATCTTTACCTTCCATCCAACATGAAGTGAACACAGAGAAACACATATAGACAGGCAAAACACATTATTTTAATCATGTTAACTATTATTTAATTGTTTCAGTCATTCATGCTAGAACTGAATGTGTCCTTACAAGTTCTTAACATTTTTGAAAAATGTTTGTGATAACTAATAGTTGCCCGGCACTCGGGTCCTCCACAGCAATGTTTGTCACTCATTGCGTGCCTTTAATAAACAGCTCATTAGTCAGGAACCTCATTAGCAATCTGACAACAGGGAGGATATGATTCAGTAGAAGAGGAGAGGAATTTGAGGCTCTTTCATTTAAGATAGAAAGCCGGGGAGCGTTCAAGGATGCGCCTTCGGGTTTCGGCTGCATGCTTGAAGTAAACATCATCGTCTCATTATCCTTATAAACATAATCCTCCACAGAAAAATGCTCCTAACCTAAATAAGACCCCAAGAAAAGAGATGTAGTTGACAGAGTAATTTAAAGGATTCCTATTTTTGTGTAAGTGCAAACCAGGAATATTTACTTATTTTAATGCATGAAGTGGACACAGCAAGAAGTACTGCGGCTTAATAACCTCATAACATATCTCTCCTTTACAGATCTGTGACAAGGAATGGCACTATTATGTGATCAACACAGAATTTCCTGCAGTCACACTATTTGTGGATGGGGTGACCTATGAACCCTACCTGGTTACAGATGACTGGCCGATCCACACCGCAAAGATTGTTACCCAGTTGACTGTCGGAGCCTGCTGGCAAGGTCAGTGTGTGTGTGTTTGTTTGTATGTGTATGTTTGTTTGTGTGTGTGTGTGTGTGTGTGTGTGTGTGTGTGCGTGTGTGTGTGTGTGTGTGTGTGTGTGTGTGTGTGTGCGTCTTTCTTTCTCAAATTCACAGTAGCTTGAGAGTGCTGAGACTCGGGACATAACTGCTATTAAACTGTGTTGTTTGGATCTTTTACAGCTAAACTATATAATCTGACAGTTTCTTTAGATACAGCGTCCTTTTGAGTGCTCTACAGAAACAGAACTACGAACAGATCAGGCGATTAATGCATAGGTGTAATGAAATATAATGTATTTTCTTCCTAATATGCAAAGGGAACAACCTGGAAAAGATGGAAACTTACAGTATGGCAAACAGAGAAATAGCATTAACAAAGTGGCACAGCAGCCAAAGGATTTTAAGCACAAACAGAGAGGAACAAAAGAGTGAGAGAGAGAAAGCAAGAGACTTTCTGTTAAGATAATTAAAGAGATTAAGATTCATGCCCCGGGGCTGCAAGTATTTCGTCTTTGAAATGGAGAGTCACGAGCAGAGTGGGTATCAGACAGGAAATTCTGCATGTCAGTTCCAGTGGCAGGGAAAGAGAGCGAGCAGTGATCACATTGAAATGAATAACAGCTACCCTGCTGCCTTGTTTATGACTGGAATATTTATACAAAAGTGGTTTACAGGAGAGCAGAATAAGACTGCAGTGATCCGTTCTGCAGCTTGCCTAAATCACACTCATAATGCTCACCAGCATCCTCCAAAGCTTCAATCCTGATGACATTTTAGTTGCCATTTAAATTTCTTTTCATCCTGTGCCTGATTGCAATTTTCTTTTTGTCGTCATCACTTTCTTTGTTGCTTCATACAGGCCTCTCTCTTTCTGCCTCTTTTCACGAATCTCTGATTGTGAGAGAAAGCCCTGAAGGAAGGATTAGCTGGAGTGAATGGAGGACAACTTTGCCAGCTATTACATCCCAATGAAGCCGCTTTAAGCTTCACTAAGCCGCAACTGATAACTTTGCAGGCCATTAGCGAGCAAGATTGCCTTTCAGAGTCTCTCATTTATCCATCCCCTTTTCCCAACAATCAACAACATAATGATGAGACATGGGATATGAAAGGCATTCGGACCGTATTTTCACTGCCCTGAGCTAAACAGAAGTGTTTCCAGACAAGAAACGGTTTGGTTGTTGTTTTCTTAAGCAGTTTTCCGTAGAAACAAGCTGTTTGGATGGGAAATGTGTGTTTGCCATCTCATTTAATGTGCAGCAGGAAAGTGGGTGTCAAATTTCAAAGCAACCCTCACAGTACGGTATACATATACTGTACTTAACTAACAACGCGTAGAGTTAGTAGTTTTATGTTGATAATAAATATTATAGGTGTTTATTCTCGTATATATCAATGTCTTTGCCAGACCTGCCATGCCACATGTGACATGCCCTCTTCCTCTGTCCTTCCATTAATTTCTCTTTTTTATGAATCTATAAAAACATCTTTACATCTAGATACAGGCAATCCAAAGTTTCAGTCCAGTTTGCACTTAGTCATTGAATCATGATGAAAACCTTTCAACGGTGCATTTGTCAGTGAGATGCAGAAGGAGACTAAAGAGCAGAATAATTATCAATATTTGTATATGTGGAGAGAAAGAGAGGTCATGGAAATGTCCCACTCGTGTTCTTTCTCGCACTGTGTTGATTGTTGTTAATTGTTGTTAATGTTATTGTCTATTGCACCACCCGCCATGACAAATTCCTCGTATGTGAAAACATACTTGGCAATAAAAGGTTCTGATTCTGATTCTCTGCTCCTACTTAACCTTGCAAAAACCCAGTGTGAACCATGTCTGTTCAAATAATGTATGGACAAGTATAAAGAATAACACTAATAAAGCCCAAGGGGGATTTTCTTAGTTTTTGCCGTTTGTGATTGTACAACTTCCTCTGAGATGGACACAGAATATACGATTCAAATTGTTAGCTATTATTAGTAGTATGTTATTTAAAAAAATAGAAATAGAAATGCTCTTGAAGTTGTCAACAAAGCTCAACAACACATTGGCTCGGGTTGTGATCTAGATGTTAAATATTTACATCAAGTAAAGTACTAAGAATGCTTTAAGTTGTGACTCTTTACATTACATTACCTTCATTTAGCTGACGCTTTTATCCAAAGCGACTTACAATCATCAGAATCAGAATCAGCTTTATTAGCCATGTACGTGTGCACGTACATGGAATTTGACTCCGGTTACACGTACGCTCTCATCGTACAACATATTTAAATTACAATTACAAATAACAGGATAAATATAAAAAATACATTAAAGACAACAATATCAACATGTATGTACAATATAAACAACAACAGTGAAATGGGGATGTAGTGCAGAAAGGTGGTGATAGAGGGAAGAAGCTGTTCCGGTGTCTGGTGGTTTTCATACACCGTAGACACAGCTACGGGGAGCAATTCAGGGTTAAGTGTCTTGCTCAAGGACACATCGACTAGGGCCGTGAGCGGGAAATCGATTTCTGATTGAAAGACGGACCTGCTAGCCACTGACCCACAGTCTTACATCAAAGAACAGTGTCAAGTAGTGAAACGGGGATTACAAATACCAGAATGACTTCTAACCATTCTGTTTCACCTGTCTGCTTTTGGACTTGAGGCTAAACTCACCCCTCATATTACACAGAACCAATACAGACAGTCAATTGGGCCGATTGGATACTGAATTTGGGAACAAAGATGTTTGTCTAACTTCCCATTCTTGTCTGGTATAATGTTGATTACATGGTTAATTATGCTGTTGGGCCCGAACAGTTCTTGGAGAACATGGACTGACATACAATGGCACCATCGTCCATCAGCATCACCAGTGTCCACCCTCTGCATCTCCAGGAAATAAACATGAAAAAGTGGTGCTCTGCTTAAAAGGAGAAGGAGGATAACAAAAAAACAATAATCTGTATCAAACACAAGTTACAAAATGACATAATATTTAACTCGTGTAGACAGTTTTACTTAGTTATGAAAACTAAGTATCTAGTTTTGATCAACCATTACTTCTATAGGTGATAACTGCTGTATTACCTCACTGTTTGTATAAGTCTCCTGTTACCGAGCCTGCTGAAGGTGTTCGGTGTCTTCATGACAGGCATCTCCTCTCTCAGCTCTATACACACCCTTTATGGTTCACATTGACAGAGCTGAGAGAGGAGATGCCTCCAGCCCCATGCTGGCTGTAGCTGTTGTTCACATCTGCTGTTACTGTCTACCGCTCCCCTGAGCCTTGCTGTACAGAACAGTTAAGTACAGGAGAGGAGGAGAACATCCAGGCTGTGTTCCAGTAAGAGTAACCTCAGAATGTCAACTATTTAGCATACTATATATTGATATATTCGGTCTAACAGTAGGGGATTTTGTTGCATCTGGTTGTAATATGGTTAGGTCAGGATTATAAATGATGATTTGACAAAGGCCAAAAAATATACTGATTCTGACATTGACATTTAAAATGTTGTATTGCATGGGGTTTTGCTGTAGTTTACTGAGTCATAGACTATAAATAAGAAGTTGATGTACTCAGCATAAATCCCAAATTGGTTTGTGGGCTGCCATTTTGCCATTGCCATTTTATGAAAACATAAAATTCCCGCTTTTAACATTATTTTAATTCTCCTTTAATGTTTATGTATGTGCCTTTTTTTTGGTCAAATTCTATTTCATGTTTTTGCTTGATTTGATTATTATTATATACCAAAACTAATAATCCTGTGCAGAGACTATTTTCTAAATCTAATATTTCAATAGGACAATATACAGTATACCACCTTCTTATTTGAAAATGCATCTTAAATCTGCCTCAAGAACATGTCTAAATGGGTGGTATGTGAGATGGTATTTTGGGAAAACTGTGAGTGCTTTTTCTTTGGAAACATACATAATACATGTTGTCTCTTTTACCCTGCAAAGGCTCATTAAAAACAGGCTTGAAACCAAAAGCTTGAATCTAAGGCCGGTAAAATAAAAAGTTGAAGTTTACTCAAGATTGAAAATAGGTCACAGTCAAAACCAGGCAGGCAGGAAGGATGAGGCAAATTGATCCGATAGGGGATCAGGCTAGATAGCAGGAGTCCAGAACAGTCAGAGAAAACGGCTGGGATGCCGAAGGCAGGAGCAGAGCATACGATTTGGCGGGTAATTAATGGACATGGGCCAGTATATATGCTACTGGGATAATGGAGAAGGGGGAACAGATGGGTGCAGGAGGAGGTTGGGTGATGGGGAATGGCAGGAACACTGGGATTACTGCAGGAAGGTGGTAGATCTGAAAGGACAGGAAATACATGGCCGGTGAAAAAAACAGACAAGGAAAATGTGAGACTAGGAATTGGCTAACATGTTGACATACCCAATCTGTATCTATCCAACTGACCTTTTCCCCCCACATCTCATCTGCCCCTTTCCACTTCTCTCCTTAAACCTCTCATATCACACTTTTCCATTTTTCCTACTCGTGGTTCTTTCCTTTCTCGCTCTCCCTTCAGGTGGTGAGGTAGGGACCCCGAGGTTCACCCAGTATTTCCATGGCAGCCTGTCAGGTCTGACAATCCGACCAGGCCACATTGAAACCCAGAAGGTTATTTCCTGTTTGCAGGCCTGCAAAGAAGGTCTTGATATCAACTCCCTTGAAAGCCTCGCTAAGGACATTAAGGTGTGTGAACTCATTGACATAATAAGAGGTTCACAAGTTCACTTACACATGCACTCACACACACTTATTCCAGCCTTTGATTGGTACTAACTGCTCCCACCTTAGAGGTACTATAGAGGATGTAAGACACTGTGTCCTGTTCAGGATAGCAGTGCAGGATGTCACTCTATAACTATGATGTGAATCTTTTTCCTCATCAAGCCAAGCCACAAATAATTTCACTGAGCTACAATATTAACACAATTGTTTAAACTGGAATATTCTTGAGGACAAATAGTATTTGTTTGTGTCTCCAGTTCCATTTTAACCCCGCCCAGTCTGTGCTGGTGGTGGAAGGAGAAGATCTAGACAGCATCAACACAGCCATGTCAAAAGTCTCCTACATTAACTCTCGCCAGTTCCCTACGCCAGGCCTCCGGCGGCTACACATCACCACCAGCGTACAGTAAGTGCACATATACTTGGAGAATGCATGTTCACTCACGCTTTGACTTTTACTCTACATTCACTTAGTTTCACATTTTCACATTCGCTGTAGCAGCTTACCAGTTGAGTTGAGCTGCTCTGCTGAACCGCCATTCTTCCTTTCTGTGATGTTGAAATCAGATTCAGAGACATTTACTCTGAAAGTGGACCTGCCACTCAAGTGAAAAGCCCAAGAAGGGACCAGTTGCCATGGCACTCCTGTTTCCTCATAGATATATATAAACTTCCATGTTCAGACTGCCTAATTATGAAAGCTACTAGCAGTTCCATTCAAATTGATGAAACGTACAGCGAAATGGTACAAAGAAAACCACAAAAAAACTTCCAAAACCTATATTGTATTGTATTATATTAATGCCACAATGCCACGATTTAGCAACTGGAAACAGAAGAAAACCCATTCAACCTCATAAATATCATTTTCTGCTGCTCCCTTTTGTTTGTTTGCATGTGTGTGTGTTTAGTGTTTAACTCTTTATGACACAAAACGTGTGTTGTGAAAACTAATGAAGATCCTTACACATGTATTCTGTTTGAGGGAGCTATCCGGTTGTTGAATAAAGTGTGAGGTCTATAACTATCCCTAGAACACTCGTGTGAAGGGATGCTGGTTGGTCAACTTAAGTCCTACAAGCTACAAACAGCCAGGGGAGTGGTGGTTAAAGCATTAAATGAAGGCTCTGTGAGATGTGGTGTGTCTTTGAGCCACAGATCTCCCAGTGAGATGGCAAAGGATGGATCATTAGTGTAAAACTATTAAACCACTAAACAAACCAGCTGGCCATTGAGGACATTAAGCCTTTGGGTGAATGGGAACACCATCTTGTGAGCGCCTACTTGTCCTTGCTTTTGTTTCCTTTTTTTTCTTTTTTAATTCTTTCTTTGTTTTATTACGAGCCACGGCAATGTGTGGTGGTTTGTGTGATCCCATCGTAGGACGCTCTAGTTTGCTGTCTGTCTTTCCTCCTTGTGTCTTTCTGTGATTCCAAGTCTGGATTTAATTTGATTTTAATTGACTGTCCTCTCCCAAGGATAGTGATTAATTAGTCGGTCTGTTTGTCCATCATTTGTCCGAAGGACATTATTTTGAGAACTTCCGGGTTACATTGTTTTGAAATCAACAAGAACCTCTTTCATGTAGTCATGAGGCCAACATCTCTTACACGCAAGAAATATAAAAATCTAGACAGGTAATTGGCTGACTTGCTTGACTTGGCTGACTGCTGCTGGCATAGCTGGATTCATTTTACCAGTTGCATAATCAAAAAATACATGATTTAACCATATATGTGTACTACATTTACAGTTAACTGTATATCATAAAACAACAATATAGTGTACCTTTAACAAGAGAACGAAAAGGAATGACATTGAACGTGTGTGTGTGTGTGTTTGCTTCTCCTCACAAGTATTTGTTTGTCCTAACACAACTTGTATGCCCCTGTGTGCCACCTCTGTGTGTTTAGTTGTATGCTGCATGTGTGTATTGGAGCACTAGTTCAAGTGTCTGTTGTCGTCTCCACATCCATCCGGCGCCTGTTCATTTGGTGAGCAGCAAACGCAGGCAGTTCAAATCAGCTTAGATGTGTGCTGGTCGATAAAGTGAGGCGAGCTCGGGGCAACAATACAGGCTGAACAACACTTCACAGCTTCCCTCGAGATAAAGACCGACAGATCCGCCTTTACACTCAGCAGATATGTTGAATCTGCCGCCTGTGACTGAGGCAAAACAATAATATGTAGTCCCATTACACATTGTTGATAATTATTTGAATTCTTCCTGAAGGTCCTGTGTTTTTTGAAAGCTGTGTTTCTTGTCTCTTTATTACAACCCTGAACAGCAGCCGAAGTAGGTCAGTGATACGGCCACTTCAGTATTCACAGGGTCAGAGGATTTAGCACAAACAAGGCTGAACCCAATACCTTAATTAACACCTGTCTTGTTATTTTGTGCTTTTAGTTTTTTCAAATGGGTTATTTTTCCTTTTGGAGATGTATTCCTCTATGGGCAGAGGTCAACAACCTCATGCAATTTGAAGACCCTGAAAAATTATTTTCTCAATCAGGTTCTTCGTAAGTATGTTCTACATGAACAAAGTTAGGTTTAACCCCTTTCATTATTGTGCACACGATATATGTGTATTTGTGTTTTAGTCCCTGCTCTTCTTACTGGTTTGAAGTGAGCAGGATTCAAAGGGTAATGCCACGAATTGCTGTGAATAAATCAGGATTTAGCAACATTTGAATCAAAATCGTATGATAGTTAGGCTACGACAATCAAATCTGATCAAACCCAAACCCACACAATCCTGATGAGGCTAGTTTTGTAGTGTTAAACACAAACAGAGCTTATTATTCATTTAATATATTGCCTTTTTAGTCTTATAAAAATGTGTTTTCTTGGATTTTAACACACTTTCTCTCTGTCCATTTTGTTTGTTCATCCTAAAATCCATGAGTACAGCACTATTTCTCCTCCCAGAATACAAGTGTATTTTGTGCATTGTATCATCATTCTTCTCTCTCTGTGTGTGTGTGTGTCAGGTGTTTCGGTGAGGACACGTGTCTCTCCATCCCTGACATCAAGTCAGTGGTTATGGTCCTGCCACCCAGTGAACCGAGAATCACCATTGCAGGATCTAATCGACTCGTCAGGCCTGTCAATGACCTGCGGGGCCCGCTGGGCGTGGCACCCTTCAAAGAGCTTCACATCACCAGCACAGTAATGAAGGGAGACAGCTTTGGCGGATGTGAGTGGAGAGGATTCCTGCTCTCATTTCATACCAGCCTTGTAGCAATATTTCAGTTAATGTCACAGGAAATTAGTTTTTTAAATAGCTGTTAAGGTAGGAGGCAATACTTTATTTGCAATATTTTTGCATTTATGTGCACTGGATATTTGTAATATCTACTTTATTTGCACACCAATTTTCCTGTTATTTTGTGTCCATGCATACAGCCCACAGACAAGGTGTGATGGAGGTGATGCATAACCTGGACTACTGTGATGTGCTGGTCATTGGGGAAGAACTGAATCCTGAGAGAGAGTGTTTGGAGATTCATCACAGTGCCTTGTTAGGAAAACACCTGGACGCCACCAACTCCACCTCTGGAATATCAATATATGGTAGGGCTACCACTCTGGCAAGAGTGATGATGTGTAGGTCTAATGATCTATGCTGGGAAGACATCATGAAATGCACCACCTTTCCACCTTAAAACCTTTGCCCTTCATACAGCAATAAGATGAACATCCACGCTCTATAGAGTAAGACAGCTGTAAAGGTCCCTGAAATCTCCTGTAATAACATATTACAACTGACACACAGTGCTGTATGACATATTTTAGACCGCAGTGTAACACATCTTTTCCTGCGTGTCACAAGGTGTGGACTCCATGGCCCACTATGAGCAGGCACTGAGACAGGTACGCTACAGGAACTGGCGACCAGCCCCCCTGAGTGAGAGAAAGTTCAGACTCACCTGCTCTGAGCTCAACGGACGTTACACCAGCAATGAGTTCAATTTGGAGGTCAGTTTGATGTATTTTAATTGCCATATTTCTTCTCTTCATGTCCTTTATGTTTATCGAGTCCCCATTGTCTACCATGTATCACTGCTGTGCTTCTTTTCTCAATTTTCTTTTATCTTGCTTTTGATCTTTTCTTCGCTCAGTTAGTTCTTGTCTTCCATCATCTTTTTATTTTCTTATTTTTGTTGCACAAATTATAGTCCACTTTCTTTTTCCTGAGGATAATCGTCTTCGTCTCGCCTTTGTACTGTAGGTTAGTGTTCTTCACCACTCGGCTCCGGTGGAACATGTCAATCATATGGCTGCCCAGCCTCAGTACATGAGGCCTGTCCATCGCCCGCTCATGATACACACTCTCAACTCGCACATGGCAGGTAAGCCACGAAAGTCATTCAAATGTATTCTGTGGTGGAGATTTGGTGCTGTAAGGATTTATGCATTCAGGCTGGTTATAAGTCACTAGAAGTGTAATTTGTTTTATATTGATATGATAGTGACAATAATGATGTATATCTGCCTAAACCTTTTTATTACTTCACCTAAAGCCAACAATGAAGCGTAGAAGAATAACATTATAATGGATTATTGCAATGATTATAATGGATTATAAATAGGTGATAATGACAACTTTAAAAATGTCAGTGAGTAATCAATTATGCAGTTTTATGAAGTTTATGTAGTTGTATGATACTTCAACTCATAAATCATTATAAAATAGCTTATAATATGTTATGATTATTGATATACAGCATTATGAATAACTAGGGTGTGACCGCATTTTGATATTATATCAACACTGTGATATGAAACTAGATATCATGCTAGATCTTGGATATTATAATATGACATACATGGTTTTATTGGCTGCATTGCAGTAAAGTGATGTACTTTTCTGAACATACCAGACTGTTCTAGTTATATTATGTGCCTTTACCCACTTAGTCATTATATCCACATTATCATATCGTCCCAATATAAATATCAAAGTATTTGGTCAAACTATTTCATATTTGATTTTCTCCATATTGCCTCACCCCACTAATAACTGTAATTATATTGCGCTATGAGCGGAATACAACACATAGATATGTGTATAATGCATTATAGGCATGGACATCAAAGAAAGTGCCTCCAGATGTTTCAACTGGTTTTAACCGGTTGATCGTGTGCTTCTTCACCAGCTTTCATAAAAAAATATTTTCCCCAGACAGATGCCAATAACTTTTCAGTCCCTTGCTGCCTAAGAGAAGTTGTGTCTGTTAGTCTGTCAATTATTTGGAAATGAAAACCAAGGTGAACATTAACAGTTCGTACAAGTAAACATCTTTTATATTTACATCCTATAAGTTCAGTTTAGACCTACAGTGCTGTCCTTGCTGCTCAGTAAATGGACTTCATGATTATAACTGACGTTTAGATTGGTTGGCCTTCTAACTATAAATAAGCAGACTAAAATAAGATG
The DNA here is from genome assembly GCF_009769545.1 of Cyclopterus lumpus. NCBI lineage: Eukaryota > Metazoa > Chordata > Actinopteri > Perciformes > Cyclopteridae > Cyclopterus > Cyclopterus lumpus. Next base: position 10,899,576 of record NC_046982.1, read on the forward strand.
ATTAAACTGGAGAGTGCTCTGTTGTAAAGCCTTGTCCAACTAAGTTGCTGTAACCCCAGACAATAATCTACAGCCGTCAATATGTACATTATATATATATATATATATCTTTTCTCCTTCAGGAGCAGCACCGCCAGCAGCCACAGTAGTTATTGTGGTATGTATCGCCGCGCTGGTGTTGATTGTGGTCATTGGCGTGTACAGGATCCACGCCACACATCAGGAGGGGTCCAGAGAAGATGAGGAAGACTGGGACAACTCTGCACTCAACATCACTGTCAACCCCATGGAGGTTTGACTACTTTTTTTAATGTACTTTACGGTGTTTTACTCCTTCAGACTGCTCATTTGAAGACCAGAAGATGATTTATGTATCTTCAAATAGCTCTATTACATTTTATTTCACTGTAAACTGAATTGTGGAGCTGTGGAGACCTTTCCTTAATCACGCTTTGTTCTCTAGAACGTAGGAGGAGCGCAGGCACATGACGAGGAGGTAAAAGAAGAAGAGCGTGAGGAGGAAGAAGAAGAGGATGAGGAACAGGTGGGAGGAATGACAAGTGCCGAGTCAGACAACAGTGATGCAGATGAAGAAGATGGAGAAGAAGAGAAAGAAGGGATGAAAGAGAGGAAGCAGAAGGAAAAACTAGAGGGGGGCAATTCTTCCATAACGTACTGATCACACATACATAAACATATATATGCACACACAAACACATTCTTTACATATACTCTCTCTCTCTCTCTCTTTCTCTCATTCCTTCATGCTCGCTACAAGTAGGGCCGAAATACACAAACACACACACACACACACACACACACAAACACAAACACACACAACAAACAAAGCAGAATCTCTGATCAAATTATTTACAATCTGTTCCTTGAAAAAACACTTTGAATCCTCCCACGTTGCCGTTTTTAATGACACATCTCCCTCTGCTGGACAAAGTCAGAACTACAGAATCAACTGCAGTCCCACACTGCTGGAAAACATTGCCTGTGCATATGTATATTATTATTCAAATCTCAGTCAATAAAGCTAAATATAGGACAAATATCAAACAAGGACAGTCTTCTCATTATATATGCGCACGTATGTGATGAAATATAAACTCCTGAGTATAGTGACACACATCTCCAATTCTTACATCAATTCAATAATGTGGGCTTTTATCCAAACATTTAATATGTGCAAGTGTCAACAGATTACCTTTGTATCGTTTATGTTTTAAACAGATTGTCAGCAATATGGTGAGTTATTAGCAGATGTATCAGCCACATGTATCCATAAACATATGTCTGTGTTATGTATCCATACACTTTTAAAATATAATTCCATTGGCCTATAGAGTAGGTGTAACATAGCCGTATTGTCACTCTGTGTATATATCCTCTGTTGCAATATGTAACTCAAATCTCTCCCTCTGTGTGATCAGTGCTAAGTTCTGTGGCCTGGACACTAAAGAGAAACCACATCCTGGATATGCTTAACATTAACATTCCATATTCATCATTATTTATATACAAAGCAGCATTATTAACTTTGAATATCTTACACCTTTAGTTTCTCAAAAGTATTTTAAAGCTACAATTATCACTGCTCCTTCAGCTGATGAGCTGATGGATAGAATTGATTGGAGTTCAAATACTTTTTTGTTTTTTTGCATCTGCCTGTGTACCAAATCTATCAATACTGTGGCCTATTGTAGCTTCTACTTTTTAGGGTTAAATCAGTTCTCTTTCTTTTTTCAGAAGAAAGAAATAATACAGAGATGTCACTGTATGCTACTGATGTGCTGTCTTTCTGTGTTTTTAAATTCCAGAGTAAAAGGAGCCCTCTATGCAATTATGGGCCCAGTATAAAGGACCAGTACACAGAAACATGGGTACTCCAGCGATTTAGAACTGCACTTATGCGTAATGTTGGGGGACTTACAAGAGACAGATTTGGGAAAAAAAGGTCAAAATTGCAACAGAGACAGCTTAGCAACTGAGTCGCATCTCTTCTCCTGCTTGGCAAATGCACAAGAGCTGGTTTTACAAACATTTTACACAACTTAATACCGACTTTAACTGCGTGCTTTAGATCAAGCTAACTTAGATAGATGTCCAATTGATCCATTGCATAAATTAAATAATATTGAATATCTTAAATATGACTAATTTGCTATGGATTCTGGGTATATGTGTGTGACAATACAAAAAAACTTGCTCTGAGTCCCGATTTAGCCTGGGAATAAGGTGGCTACGATTTTCGGGTGTTTATTTTCACGAAAACTGAATTAGACTTAGAATAAAATACTATCGACTCCTCTGTAAAGTGTCTTAGTGAAACCAGGATAAAAGTTTGTCACATGTCCAAGTTAAATAACCCTGATTCCATCATCAAGGTTATATTCTCAGACAGATGGACAAATAAACAGTAATGTGTTAAATTGAGCCCCTTTACTGTCAGACGGTGTTTGTTTACTGGTGTTATCAAGTCGTCATTCCTGCACAACTTCACCAGAACAACAAGCAGAAGTGGAAACTTCAATAATATCAGTCCCGTCTTGTCCCATCGTTATTACAAATGAAGTGATATTGCTCAGACAAAGTGTGATTCCATAAATTTGCCTACATTCAAATGATTTAGGATTAACTCCTTTGACCATTTTACTCAGAGAAATCACTTCTGACCCGCTGGTCAGAAGTGGATTTCTCAGTGATTTCTCAGTGATTTCTCACAGTGTCAGTGACTGTTGGTCCTCTGAGCTCTTTAACTGATCCGTCTCCTGTTCACCTGTCCCCCTCTGTTGGCCTTCAAGCACCCTGTGATTGTGATGTCATCATTGTGAAACAATTGTCTTGTTTCCCTCCGCCCACTTTGTCATATTGTGCTTCTGAAAGATCCAAGTGAAAAAGATTCTTTTACATATAAAAACAAACCCTGTAAAAATGTTCAAGACAGTTATTTTATATATCTGTTTCTTTTTCTTTTTGTAAACAAAATGGTTGGGATTTCTCTCTCTTTAGTGGTCATCCCACTGCTTTCTGTATATTGACCAATAAAGACTTGTTTTAGACTCTTCACAGCTCTCCTACTTGTTTGTGGACTAAACATCTAATGTGTGTGTGTAGTGCGCGTGTGTGTGTGTGTGTGTGTGCAATGCGTGGTGTGTTGGCAAACAGAATTACATCATTGATAAGCTGTCATTGTAGATGTTAGAAAGCTGCCTGAACTTACACGATCACACATTTCTGGGCCAAAAAAAAGGCCTGATATTACCCGGGGTTACGCGAAGGGCAACTTAATTTTGTATTAAGCTGTATTGACCCTTTCCCTATTTCCATAAACTCTTTCTTCTATTGGCATTTCCTCTTTGTCATTAGAGAAATTCTCACTGAAATCTTAACAGTAACAGCAGTAGCCACTCTCCCACTGCTTTCCATGAAGAGGTCCATTAATCACCAGCCCAATATGGATCTTATTGCAGATTCAGAGATTTCCAAGCCTTTGACAATTACATTCTTAACATTCACAGGTAAGATTGAAAGTCTGCGGTGACTGACCCGGCCCCTGTATGACCACAAGTAGAGACAGCCCACTCACCGACAGTTCCTTTGCTGATCTTTGTCTTTGCTCCTTTCCTTTTTCTCAATGGGATGATTTTGGTTGCAAACTTTGCAAGATATGCGTTTATTGCAATTCTTGGCTCACATAATACAAACAGGAATTTCTCTGTGTGGTAGAAACTGAGAGTTGTGTGTCTGTACAAGAGTGCCGTTACTTCTGTGGACGATCACTGATCCCTGCTGGTGGAAGGAGGAATTAGTTCATTGAGACCAAATTTAATACACTTTGATAAAATAAAATGTATCATACATGCATGCATCTACTTTTCCCACTAAATCTGGTTGTAAGTTTAGTTTAAGAAAGAAAGTGAATGCCATATCTTTATCTTTGAATACTATTTGATTTGTTGTTATCATCCTGAGAATATACAGCATAATACTTCTAATTTTAAATTAAGTGCATTTTAAATGCATGGCCTTCATTTAAGTTCATCTTTTACACGTTCAGATCTTGGGGAGATAAAGTGTGTGTCATTTGGCTTCCCGCTCACAACTGTGCTGACTGTTGACGTTTGCACCCAGCAGGTCCCCGAGGTTTAAGAAATACAATTGTCTAATTAGTAGCTTAATGGCCTTTTCAACTAATGAGCACCAGATGTTCAATAACACTCTTATGGGCCCGTGCTGGAAAAAACTACAGTGTGTCTTAGACTGGCAAGAATATGATTAATTGCTATAGAATTCCTTCAACTTTTTAGTTTGCAATGAGCTTCAAAGTATGCAAATGTTGCTTTTTTTCTGAACACGTGCTTTTTCAGCTCCATCCCCTTTACACTCAAACAGATCCACACAATTCAATTCGATTTGTCCCTTTAATTAAGTTCCACCTCTTAAACTTGAAGTGTACTCAAGAGCAACTTGCAAGTTGGATTTAAAAATAAATAAAAATGAATACGTAACTTTCATAAAAATTAACCTTTAAAAAGTTTATGCAGAATTTTATGACAAGACATAGGGACAGACATTCAATGCAAAAGGTGCATCTAAAGCATGATTTATGCTTTCTGCATCTGCGAGAGTGCCAAAGTGACGTCCTACTAACCCCAAGTTAACCATAACCAACTCAATTTAGCACAACGTTCTCTCTTCTCATACAATCCATAAATCTAAATAGACAATTGACAGATCATTGTTCAACATGTGCTTCCATAGTAGAGAGGGAAACAGTTTGGCCCTGACATTGTAACCCTTTACTTGCCTTGAGTGGCCAATGGTGACAACTTGGTATACCCCTGACTTGGTAGAGTACCCCTGACTTCATCTAAATTCAGTAAACAAAGGACAGGTGTACTCCCTGTCCTTTGTAATCTGTCAGAGAGGCATTAACGGGTTCCACGGGCACGTTTGGTCATATTTGTTTTCTTATGATATCAACATCAGTCACATCAGAGACATACCAAAGGACATATACAGACAAGGGATAATTTACCTCTATGAAAAGCTTAAGTTGCCCTTGGAGGATGAATGGAGGAGAGAATACTAAATAAGGTAACAGTCTCATCATTACTTTCAAGGATCCATTCATTTCAGAATGGGTCAATTACAGGTCAGGAGGAAGAGTTTTGACATGCACTTCTCTCTCTGTTCCTGATCTGCAGATATAAAATCCATCAACACTCAATGGCCAGAAAAAAAGATCAATAGCGATGATATAACGTCTGAGGGCAGCACACTGGTTCTTGCCTGTCAGTTAGAAGGTCTGACCGTCTGGAGTCAGTTATCCTGATGTCTGGTGGGTTTCCTCCCACACTTAAAAAACTTTAATAATGAAATTAATAAATAAAAATGTGGACTCTTCTGGAAAATGCAGCTTACTGTTTCCTGACATATAATTTTTGAGTTTAGAAATCAAATTTAAATAGGAAATTAATCAACATATGAATATACATAAATGTCATGTTGTATCTTTTGTTTGTGTATGTTTTGGCTTGTCATAAATGGACATGCAGTATTTTCTACAATTTTGTGGAGTACATTATAATCAAAACTGGTGTAACATAGTGGACCATTTACTGGGAGACGCTCATACTACCTGGTTTCTATGTCATCTCTGTTTATTTCACACTTTTTTAAAACTCTTTTCTTTACAAACCTGCCATATATTAGTAATTGTTCCTGCTATTTGTATTTATTCAGGCCTTATATCAGATGTGTCCCATGTGCCTCTATTTGTCTACTGCTGCTGTGTAATGTACAGCTTGGTGTACTGCTGTGATTGGTTCCCTAGCCAGGGTGGCTCCCTTAGGTTTTGCTTACATCCTATTTGCTGTCGAAAGAAACACAAAGAGTATCCAAAAGCATTTTTCAAATTCACTTGGCTTTTATTCACATTTCATATCTGTTGACATCTCAACTGCACCGTCTGTCCATACAGTCTGTCCATACATTCCACTACTTTTCTGAATGGTCCTTTTCTCCCCATCCTAACTGATAAAAACAAGAGTTCAGAGCACCATCATCACAAATAATAGTAATAATAATATTAACAATAATAATAAAAGCAGCATTAAAGAAACAACTTTTGATTTCTCTCTCCCTTCATCACCAGCATATTTGTATTAAATGTACCTGAATGTAACCATCAATCATCAGACAAACATAGATATCTTATGATAAATAATAATCATCATTATCCTGCCATCATCAGAATCAAACTCCACACTCACAATAATATTAATAATAATAATAATAATGTAGAATACAAGACGTTAAAAAAAAGTGACTCAAGCCTTTTTTAGGAAAGAAAACATGATTGGTCTACAGTGTGTGTGTGTGTGTGTGTGTGTGTGTGTGTGTGTGTGTGTTTGTGTGCGTGTGTGTGTATTGGTCAACTGCATCCTATTCTGAGCCAGAAACTGCTCTGCACTGCAGTAGCAGTAATGTTCCTACATCCTACTCCAGCCTTTCTTAAAGACCCAGTGAGCCTGGATCTGCTCTGGTCCTGTTTGTGTATTTGTTTGTGGTCATTAAGACAGGTGTGTGGACAGCAGACAGATGCTGCTTGGTACCAGTGAGCTACAGCAGGCTACAGCAGGTGAGGCTCTTCTTACCGCCAACAGGTTACTCTGCGATGGGCCACGACCTACAGCTCCTACAGACGCATTCACACACTCCAAGGCTTAGTATGAAATACTTTGGTTGTGATTGACATCTTAATACATGATCTTGTGTCCTGCGAGTAATGTCTCTCAGTGCCCCTTCACACTTTAAACACCAAGCAGTTCTCTCCTGTTTAATGCTGTATTAAAGCCCCTTTCAGACACATGGCTCCTAATAAGTTGGACTTACTAATATTTTGATAAGACTTCCTACACCGTGCAAGTTTTAATTGGATATATCCACATTTACATAAAGGCCACAGCAGCACGAAGTATGCACATAAAAAGGATTAAATGCTTGTTCCCAAATTAAAGGCTCCTAAAAAGTGTTTCCTCACTCAGCTTCGACTACGATTGATGGGGTTCTACCAGAACATTACTTTCAGTTGGAAGTTAGAAAGGTTTTGGCTATTTCATATTTGAGATTTGTGTATTTCCTCTTCTGTCAGCTCGGCTGAGCTCCTTTAGAAAAAGGCGATGCACATATTTTCATCCATCAATCAGCAATTCAGCAATATTTAAATTAAAATTGTTTGTGGTATTGTCAATCAAATCTGATCAAATATCTAGATGTCCGATCATAAAAAAGAGTTTTAATTTCGGCATGTAGCGAGGCGCAAAAACAGGTGAAAACTAAACGAAACGAACATTAAAAATAATCAGACCCTCTTTACTTTCAAGTTATATTTAGGCTAACTGCATGAATGAGATGATACATATTCTGTATGTAAAAGTAGCTTTACATACAGCAAATAAGGAAAAGAGGAATCAAATGTAATGTCTTGTCATTTTGTAGTTGACCATTCTAGTATAAAAGGCAGCAAAATAAAATAAATGTTATAAAATAAACTAATAAATTATGAAATTAACGAGTTGGTGGTACACATTTTTAAAACCCATCACTGACCATCATCATCCTTCAAATCCTTATTTTTCAATCCACCACGCCTTCTCATTGTAGCGGGTACTAAATACTGGACGAGCATTGTGAATATATCCATAACAAACTTTTACATAACCATCTCTGAATAACCATCATTTTAACTGACAGACGTCACTTATTCCATGTCTGAAAAGGGCTTAACTCATCAAATGTTTGCATAAAGCCAGGAGATAAGTTCCCCGTCCTTATTTATTTTTTACCAAACTTGCACACACCTTGCAGCCATGCTTTTGATCTACTCTGTATGAGATGTGAGCTTTTGGTCGGGCCCAGAGTCAATCAGATAAAAACAACATTATCCTCTTTCATTAATCTGGGCTTCGCAGCCTGCCACCTGTGCCAGTGGAGACCATGAATACAGGTTATGGTGCCCAACAGCAATAATATGGTCACTGACTGTATGTCAGAAAGGCCTCCAGGGAAAGGATTAGTGTGATTTCTCAGCGCAATGTTCATTCTCATCACTAGGGGGCAGTGGCCATTGGACCACTGTCACCTCTTAACCACATCGAATGGGTTTTCTTTCTGGATGAGTGAGACACTGATGGGATACCATCATCAATAATATATTTCAAGTCAAAAACAAATAATAAAGCAGCTCAAAATCCAAAATAAGCCGGTGCTGTCTTTGTTTGAAAACCTGGACCTTCTCTGTCAGTTCTTCATTCATCTTACTCTCAATCCTTTTTATAAATCCATCTTTTTGTAGAGCTATGGCACTCTCAGTGTGGACATGCTTCAATCCATAATCCTCCCTTTGCCTCCTTTAATTAATTAATTAATTGTATTCATCCATCTCCAGACTTTCTGGCGGTCTGGTTTGTGTCCTTTACTCCCAGTTGGCTCTGCTGGTGTCAGTCATTGGTATTGGAGGTAATCTTTCAGGGACTGGGGCAGAGGGAGGCTCTCGATCTCCTGAAGCCGCTCCCGACCCAAAGCCATGCGGGCCGCACGCCGACAGAGATCCATCAAAGGAAGAGGCTCGGCTGAGGAGAGGGAGAGAGATAGAAAGATCAAACAATAAGTAAAGAAAGGAAATGACTTGCAAAGTGTGACTTACATTAGGCTTGTTTATGTTTATACTTGAACCCAGTGCGATTACTACCCGGTGGTAATCGGGGGATCCCCTACCTAGTGCTCCAGTGTTATGCTGAAGTCTTACCCAGACTCAACACGTAACGTCATGGCTACAGTCTACACACGCTTTACAAACACAGTATTGTAATAAAGGCCACTCAGACAACGACGCCACAATTATTCCCTGAAACAGAATCCACACAATGCACCCGCCTCTCTCTCTCTAACCCGACACCCACGCACACACTCGAACCCGACACTCGCACATTAGTGTGTCCCTTTACAACTTTTCACCTATGCAAAGCAGGTCTGTCACAAAGTCATAGGACGGAGGCACAAAGGCTGGAGATCGACATCTACCTTATGAACCAAAGAGTCATTGGGTTAGGACCCTCGATGGCATGCGTACTGATGCGTATGAAACCATAATGTTGAAGCAGCTTTTCCAGGTTGTACAGGGAAACTTTTTCTCAACTACAGAACATTTGTGCATGGAAGGCCTTACCAGAAACAACCAGGTACCCAATAGCAATATAAGCATCGATATTTTTACTATGTTCATATTTAGCAGTTTGAATAATGAATACTGCTGGACATAGTCCGTTTTTAAAAGATATTTTTAGTCACAATTGCAAGTGACACAATATTTATTAAGGATTTTCCCACAGACCGCAAACATTTTTGCAGTTGAGGCTTTCAGGTGATCTTAAGTGTCAAGGGGCATTTTGTAAAACTGCTTTCAACTCTATCTTCAATACATGCATAATACATTTTAATATTGTTATGCATAAATGAATGAGAGAGAGAGAGAGAGAGAAGTAGAGTAGAGGGAGTGATGATGCACACCTTTAAATATTTTAAACCTCCTCCTCATACACACACATACATGCCTCCAATGACACCTGTTTGTAATAGCTTATAATATTATCACGTTACTTGAGTCCATTTTAAACACCATCTGTCACATCGACTTTCTATCCTGCTGAAAAGCTTATTCTAAGGAAACTGATTGTACATCATACTTTGAAAATAATATTTGGGAGTTTGAAAACTAGTACCAATATCGATAGTATATCTAATATATTAGTGTTCCATGTTCACTTTGGTAATTGAATGGTAAATGGACCTGTACTTGTACAGCGCTTTTCTAGTCTTTCGACCACTCAAAGCCCTTTAAACTACATGTCATTCACCCATTCACACCCATGTGAGAGGTGCCATCTGCCCATCAGGTGGCACCTCGCCATTCATTCAACCATTTGTACCAATTCATACACCAATGGCACAGCCTACAGGAGCAATTTGGGGTTAAGTGTCTCGCCCAAGGACACATTAACATGGGCTAGCGGAGCCGGGGATCGAACCGCCGATCAAACCTTCTCTGATTGAAGGACGACCTTCTCTACGACTGAACCACAGTTGCCCCTTGACGTCCCTTTGCTGTCTACACTGTGAGCTCCTGGTCCGCCTTAACTTTGACCTTCATCTTCACCCCGGGGTTAAGGGGGTAAGTGATACAGGAGGCTGCGGTTTGAGCTGCAGGTCCCACAGAGCACGGTGCGAAGGAGGTGGAGGGAGAGTGCTCTAAGGAAACTTGTCTGAATTGTGCTGTTGTTATTCTCCAATTTCCATGTGACTTTCATGAGCACATCCATCTAAATCATGTTGTGGTCATTCCTATCTACAAAACTCAAACTACAAATTGTACAGAAACATGAACAAACAACCTCCCAAAAGTGTGCCACTAGAGTCCGACCAATACATCAGCTAATTTGAGTTTAGCACAGATAATGGGGTTGTGTTTCAATTGCCTGGGGCATTTTGGATCATGGTTCCAGGTTAACAAGATACCCGGATGTCACCTTTTCTTTTCTTTGTTCCTTCTTATTAGAGAAGAGCAATGTAGAAAACATTTAGGTAGTATCTACCTATCTGTTAGAGATTGTTGCTTTTGCCAGGTAGGTTTGCATAATAATAAAACAGGTAGTGTTTGTGAGAGTGTCTTGTAGTTCAGCGAGATGATCTTGCTGATCTCTTCACATCATTGTCAGTAGAATCTTTATATGCTTATCAGTTCAGAATATATCATATCATATATATTTTGGAGCAATTCACTTAAGAATAAAATAAAACAACATAAAAAGGTGTGAGAAACCAGTAGGCCACAGCTGTTATTTTAATATGTCATATTTAACATTTGATATCTTCTGCTGCTCATGTCACGTGTAGTATTTAGGCTGCCATTCAAAGTTAATTTCTTAGACACCAAAAAGTGATCAAAGCGAAAGCTAAACCCAATAAAATTTGACAAGGAAGTTGAACAGAATGCCTTTAAATCACAAACAACACAGATATATTGACAGATACAACAATAAACAGGAGTTCAGAAATGTTTGTTAACTTTGAAACGGTGTCACCAGCAGAACTTATCAACCAGGGAGCAGTCAAGTTAATGTATGGACTCTAAAATATTTGATAGAAATCACACGCAAGGGATCTTTTTTTTTAATGTGTATATGTTAATGTTTCATCTGGAAACAAAGTTTGATAATAAGCCTTGCTTGTCTGAATCTCAGAAACTATCAGAGGCAGAGAAGATATGGCTACAGTAAATATGCTCCAAGAATTAGCCGATTCAATTTTGGTGAGGGTCTGGATGTTGTGTATCTGGGGTATTTAGTTCATGATGGAGGAAAGTCTGATATCCAATTTTCCACCATCAAACCCATTAAAGTAACAATAAAAAAACAGCAAACATAAACTTGCTCATTTAATGGCAATTGTTTAGTGTCATTCTCCCTTTAAGTACCTGGCCTCATGGCTTCCTCCAAAAGGGTTTTACAGTATCATCCGTTTCAATTAATATTAATGACCTGAGAACACTCAGCCGGCAAATGCTGTATCCAAACGTGGCTTACTGAACTTCACTGTACATACACAGAAACTAGTGACCCCCACCAACGCAATGGCAGAACAACAATGGAAGTCATTTAGATGAAAAGGGGTAGAGAGAGAAACAGTAACAAGTAAAGAGGGGTAAAAATGAGAGCAGAGAGAAGAAAATATCCAATAACTAGATGTGTGAAGTTGCATGAAGTTGAGATGATGTCTTTATATTGTAACAGGCTGTACGCTAGTGGTACGTATCTTATTTGGGAGGTGTGAAGGCCTTGCGAGGATCCTGTGTGGCATTAAAGCACAGCTAGTCTATCAGTCTGCCTCTCCCGGCTGTTCTTGTTTTAAAACACACGCTTCCATCACCCGTTGTATTTCTGGACGTCCTCCACCACCTGCTGCACCGCTGTGTGTGTGTGTGTGTGTGTGTGTGTGTGTTGAAGGTTAAACCTCTGTTTGCCTCTCAATTACGCTGCTATTATGGGAGCTTCTCTTGTCACATTAATACGTTATACAGTAGTGCATAAGAATGCCGTTGTACAGTGAGCAGCTGATAAGTGATTCACACAAGTCATGTGTGCGCATCTAACAATAATGTTTCAGTTGATTATCTTTTGATAAATGAATCGTTATATAAATGATATGAAATTATGAAAATCCAAAAGGTATGAACATATGAAAAGCTTGAACTAGCAAATGTCTGGCATTTGATTGAACTAAATAGGTCTTCAAATGTAAACATGGCAAAAACATGACAGCAGGTCACGCTAGCAAAAGTACAGCATTGATCAGTTATGTACAACAACAAAAAATGCATGGGAAAACCTTGCATCCTCACCTGTACCACTGCACTACAGTTTACTACTTTTCTTTAATCCAAATACTTATACAGTTATTCTATTGTTACTTGTTGTTGTTAATTTTACAGAACCTGACTGCTCAGTTAATGGACACAAATCGTTTCAGCTGTGATGTATATCAACAAACACAAAATGACTCATAAAAAGCTGCTCATACTGGTTTGGATAATTACTGCACTTAAATGTAGTTAGAGTGTAAGAGCTGAAGAACAACAGAGCAGAATCATTAACAGCTCTAAATATAGAGCCAACAGAAATAAACAGGGATGCTAAGCTTTACTGCCACGCTGGCTGATGACCAGAGACGGAAAGTGTTTACTGACAACTTAATCCTTTCTGTTGCAATACTCAGTGCATTAACGATAATGACACATATTCCATCACTTTTTACACTATCAGCATCTCCGAAAAGACGCTAATGAGGAGAGAAACTGAGGATGATCAGCAGCAGGTCATTTACCCCTGCATCATTACACATTCAGTGCATTAAGAAGAATAACGCTTTGAAATGCTGCAGGACTAAATATCATGAATGTGTGTGAATATCTTAACCTGTAGTTCACCACAGAGACACAAAGGATTATGTTGTTCATGGCACATTAAATCAGTTTTCCCAAGTCAAAAAATATTGTTTTTAAGAGCATTGTTCTTCATAGATCTCTCCAGAGTTGAATTCAAATATGTAATTTAAAGTGGCAATCCTTAAAATGTCATTAATGGTTGATCCATATAATATTTTTTAATTGTGTGCATCATACCATTTATTCTTAGTAAATAAAGAAGAACTTCTTCAGAATAGCATTTCTTTTGTAATTCTACAAATATATGAATACATGCAATACAGTGGGCCAGAGACTCAATAACCATTGTATACTTTTGCGAAGAATAGTGACTTAAAACCTTACTTTCAAAAGAAAATCTTTGAGAGTGAAATTAATCCTGAACAATCTTTGAGCGACCATTACTGTGGAAAAGAAATTCAAAAAGAGATGATGAGTGTAAACAAGAATCATGCTTTGTTTCCTCTTTGTTGGTACCAAACCGGCGACCTTTTAAACTTGTTTTCACCACAATCCGCTTTGATGAATTCATTTATATGAATTTTGCAATACGGTTTTACAAAAAATGACTCCTAGATGTGTGAAGTGAGCCCAGCTAGTGAAGAACGCCTGGCCTGATGAGACATTTTATATGGATATGAATTGTGACCCCGGGTCTGGTGCAAAGGGAACAAGCAGTAATGGAGGCACACAGTGTGACATGACGCCTGTAATGAGATGCAGTGCACGGCAGCACAGGGCAGGATGTATTGTCTGTGTAGACATTGATAATGAGAAAGAGGGTGAAAAAGGCAACAGCAGCATCACTTTTATGATGGATGATAAAACTGACCTGAGGGGAGGGCCGGGGGCTGAAAAAAGCCTCACAGATGATAAGTGAAAAGAAATACTGTAGAGAAAGTCAGCGGAAAAGACTAAACTCTTAAAGCCAGACTAAAAACTAAACTCTCCTTCCGTTTTGCGTGTGGCACTTTAAACTGTGATGACATTGCAGCGATCTGCCATTTCTCAATAAGGGGTAAAGTCGCAGGACACATTTGTAGAAACACATACTGACATTTTGACAAGCGCAAGCTAGGCTAACTAGCATCCAATCAAAAAGGGGAAGCTATAGCTTTTTTTCTGACCATAGTTAACCTAGTTTTCTAATGCTAGAAATTAGTCCCACAAGACACTTTGTTATTTCACCACCTGCTGAGACATCTCAGTGTATTTTAGAGAGGTGGGGGTCTAGCTAGTGTGAGCTGTCTCTCAAGGTCAAGTCGTAGTGATGGCCAGCTGGTTACCTGCCAAGTGCTATGACAAAGTGACAAACCCATCCATGCACGTATTGCACCCAATAAAAGATGGCACTGACTGTCCAAACCAAAAATTCACGTCCCCTGAAGAACCCTAACGTAGGGCCACTGTCACTGCAGAGAAATAAACAACACTTACATTCTTTTTTTGGGAGAAAACTATTTTGATCAAATAAGTACATAAGATGGGCTGCACGGTGGTGTAGTGGCTAGCACTGTCGCCTCACAGCAAGAGGGCCGCGGGTTCAATTCCCGGTCGGAGCGGTCCTTCTGTGTGGAGTTTGCATGTTCTCCCCGTGGCAGCGTGGGTTCTCTCCGGGCTCTCCGGCTTCCTCCCACAGTCCAAAGACATGCTGCAGGTTAATTGATCTCTAAATTGCCCATAGGTGTGAATGTGAGAGTGAATGGTTGTATGTCCCTACATGTGCCCTCGATGGACTGGCGGCCTGTCCAGGGTGTCCCCTGCCTTCGCCCTATGTCAGCTGGGATAGGCTTCAGCGCCCCCGCGACCCTAATGAGGATAAGCGGTATTGAAAATGGATGGATGGAAGTACATAAGACAAAATAAACACTGAGGATAATAAATATACTGATTGCTTGGAAACACATACGTTGCATATAGAATAGTTGGCTGAGGAAAACATGATCCTCTCCTCTTTCTCAAGTCGTCCTACCTCCTTTTGCCAGCACTCCATCTCATTTGTAACAATACGCCTCGCTCCCCTTTCCTCCTGCAAAGCCACTCTACTATCCTGCTTGCTTTTCTTCCCTTCTCTCACACTCCTCTTTTCATCTTTTTCCCACTTTGTTCTCTCCAAGGTCGGAGAGTTTGATCTGCTCTAGCACTTTAGAAATCCTCGCTGTCGGGTGAAGGCTGAATTATCTTCAAAATGTCAACAAGAGACAGGAAACAGGTGCGCGTTTAGCTTGATGACGATGCAGTTTTCTTGATTATCTGGTTGGTTTTGGAAGTGCTTCTAAACCCGAGAGGATGACGAATTTAGAGGAGCATGTAATCCTTTAATCCTTTAATTAAAGTCAATATAATATGAAAATGAACTAAACTGTAATTATAAAGTTTGTACACAACAAAAGTGGTCAAATGTGGAATAATATACAATCCAAGTGCTGTGTACATATACACAGAGTAATCAGTTACAGGATCAAATTACCAACCGCTCAATAATTAAAGACCTATTGTAGGTCTTTAATGGTGTATACTATATGCAATCCATAG
>NC_046982.1:11885161-12015161 GCF_009769545.1 Cyclopterus lumpus
GATATTATTACTCCATGTCATCGTGGTTCTGGGTTGACTCGTTGATCACCTGAACGAGGATGTGGAGGACAGAGAAAAGGTGAGCAGGGCTCTGTGTTTGAGCGAAAATGACCAACAGAAAACTACTTCATGAATTGAAAATCACTTGAAGTGGATCCTACCTGACCGTCCCTGGTCTCAATGGTCTTGATGAGAACCTTCCTGGTTGTTGTAGCTTCAAAATGGGGTTTGGAATCAATCATTGTTTCTAACAAAAATAAATAAAACATTGTGTGTTATTTTATTATCTGGCAATTTAATAACCAATACCAACATTCCTGGTGTTACAACATGCGGACTGCCATCCTACCTCTCAGGTTCAGAGATGTGAAGTTTGGCAACGGGGTGGTGATTCTGAAAATGGAGAAAGTGTAGTCAACATGGGTGTCGTGTTTGCATGTCATGAATGTTCATACGCATATCTGTCAGTTAGACTTTTTGAAGATCTTCATCCTCCACCTGTTCTCCTCTCCTTCCAGCAGCTTCCTGTAGGTGGCAATCTCAATGTCCAGGGCCATCTTGACATTCAGGAGGTCCTGGTACTCCCGGAGGTGACGAGCCATCTCGTCCTTCATGTTGTGAATGTCCTCCTCCAGGCGGCCGATGGTGTCCTGGTAACCGCCCGTCTCCAGGGAGAAGTTCTCCTCCATCTCCCTCATCTGGCGCTCCATGGACTCATTCTGGGAGGGCAGCCAAGAGGGAACAAAATGACACTTAGGCAGTAAACAATTTATAATGTCAATTAGATAAGAAATATAAAGGAGATTTTTTTTTTGCATACATGACCTGTGGAAATAAACTATTGCTGGATATTTATCTATTTTTCCATTCCTTTTGTCCATTTGTTTGATGTATGCATTAAAAACATCGTAAGCCGAAATTTGTTTACTCACAGTTCCTTTAAGGGCATCCACCTCACAAGTAAGGGACTGCACTTGGCGTCTGTAGTCATTGGCCTCTTGCTTGGCCACTCTCAGAGCATCATTATGCCTGGCTGCAGCTTCGGTGAGGTCAGCAAACTGGCAACCAGAGTGACAAACATGGAGAGAAGAGGGGAAGAACTGAGAAATCCACTGTTCAATAAATGATGAGTCAGAGGTTGAGGAGTATTGTCTCTGGCAGATAGGGTGAAGCATGTAAATGATGAAAGATGGCTACAAAAGGCTTGTAGACGTTACACTGCAGCTTGGTGGTGGAAGGCAACAATATTCACAACAATCCAATGTTTGAAGGTCATAGAGAAGGAGAGGTTCTTCTTTGCAGCATTGGTTTTCAGCCTTTTCGCAGAAAAACAAGAAACTTAAAACAAGCTGTTTTTTGTCTACAGCAAACTTGTGAGCAAAGAGACACCTGTTAACAGCTCATTATCATTCATTTGGAGTTGTGTTTTTCGGCCACCTGATTAATGTCATTCCAATCAGTCTATTTTAGCTCTGTTTTGGTCTCTACCATGTCCTGGGGCAATTATATGTCTCCTTGGCCGCTATATGCTCCTCAAAGTTCACCAGTTAGTTGTTTACTTTGTCAGCCATTTGGTGCTGTGCAGGTAGAGCCTCCTGCATCCGAGAACACTGCTAACAAGGACCATGAAACAGGATCAAAGCAGTGAAGTCGGGGCCAGAAAACCAAAACAAAGAACTGAAAGGCACTGAAATGCTGCAAATACAAGTTCAAATTTCAAATTCAAGTGATGAAAAAAAATATTGATTATAGCTGCTTTAAGTTTTATCGATCCATATGCAAAATGTGCATTAACACATTTATTCTGTTGCTTTTGGATTTCCTGAACCTTTTTTTCTCACCATCCTTGTGGAAAGTCTTTACCTTGGATTTGTACCATTCCTCAGATTCTTGGAGGTTTTTGGAGGCCAGGTTCTCATACTGCATACGGACGTCTCTCAGAGCAGCTGTCAGGTCAGGTTTAGCCATCTCCATGTCCACATGCACATGCTGCTGCTGCTGGATCTGGTTCTGCAGCTCCAACATTTCCTGTAATATAACCAATAGAAGTACATAGAATGTGTATTTGAATGTCCTCTTGGATACTTTTCTAGGACTTTCCTGGCTGTATTTAAATTGCTCTGATGCATTGAACCCTACCGATTTGGTACTTTGGCCAGTGGCCAGATTAACAAATACCTCAGAATATTTGGTCCGGTATTCATTCGGGCGCCTTTAGCTTCTTAGGAAGTACAAGTGCGGTGGCTCCACAGTAGACTGGGTCAGCGTTAGACACAGAAAAGGAAGCTTACCTCATCGTGCAGCTTCTTGAGGAAGTTGATTTCCTCCTGAAGGGACTCCACCTTCCGTTCCAGGTCCAGTCTGGCGAGGGCAGCATTGTCCACATCCTGTGCAGAAGGTGACTCGTGAAGGGGACGTGAATTATACATTAAGTGTTTGCTGACAGAGAAGTAAAATACTCTTTCACACAACAGCCACATACACACAATGACCCATTGTCTAGCGAGGCAAGGTCACAAACAAATGCATCCAATAGAAATCAACTGCAGGCACATAACAAGTGTCACTGCAGATGTTTTCATGTGTTGTATATACTGCAGCACCTTTTAGGCCCCAGTCATTGAGTACATCACCGGCAGATTGGCAGTGGTGCATTTGTTGTTACCTAACTGCCTTTTTTCATTCCACTAGAAACTCTGTTACAGTAATTACTGCATCTCACCGTTTGATAACTTTGCTGAATGAAGCATGAAGCAAATGCTCTCTTGTGAAAAGAAAAACACATAATATAATGTAAAATATTGTATTGTATTCAAAACATCCTGCCGCCTTCTATTTAATTATATCTCTCGTACGTAAACACTCGCCGTGGCACCAGACCGCTGGGCTTTGTCAGGGCGTCGGCAGGCTGGTAATTGAGGTATCAGCAAATGAAGGAGCTTTGCCCCTGCTCTAATGCCACAAACAAAGTGTGCTATTCAGGAGGGTTTCCCAAACAGGCCCGGGGCTGGAAGAGTGACTGTCTGCCTGACTGAGCGAGAGCCGGCTGCAGGCCCTGCATTGTTGATCCTGTGCCACCATGGCAGGGACAGACCACAGCGGACTTCCTTTCTGCCATATAGACGGTGGGATGTATTGATAACACTCTGCATGCCTTAAAAAGCACATAATCACTGAAATGAAATTCATTTGAATTTTTTTGCATTACACTTTTTGCATTACTCATCATCATTTCATTAATCGGGAACAATCACTGACATACCGATAACGAGTGACATTTCTATGCTCCGATGCTTTCCCAGAGGGAGACAGCCACATCACATGGTGGCGTGTCTTCTCGCTCTGATAACCACGTTGGGCCCACAAGGTTGTGGTGTCCAGCTCATTCAGTGTGACCAGTCAGACTTAAAAAGATCTCCTCTCACTGCAGGCCTGATTTAACTTAACAGCCACAACTTGGCCTTTTGTACCGGGACAGGGTTGGTTCTGCTCCGAAGCTACTTGGGATCATGGCTCAAATCTGCTGTTGTGCCACCAGAGGAGTGCATTCCTGTTTCTGCAACCTATGCGGACTAATTAGATCGAGATCATGGGAGAGAAAATGGACATTTACACCACATAACAGTTAGAAGTGAGACTAAGAGATAATCTCTTTGACATAACTTGTCATAAATTGAAAGCACCACTTAAGCAGGAATAACAAGGGGGAGAGGGGGAGAGTGCTCAGAAGACATTGGCATCTTCTACTTTAGAAAATTAAGGTAATTTAAACACAACAGAGGTAAGGATGTACCCGATGCCAACAGTGTGACAACAGTTTATTCCATCACGTGAAATCATACTGTACCTGTCTGAAATTGTGCATGGTGCCCTCAGCCTCCTCCCGCTGGGACATCTCCTCCTGCAACCTGCAGGGACAGACAAAATGCAGGCCTCTTTTCATTTTCATAACAAGGGGAAAACTGACACAACCCCCCTTGTTCTGCCTCCCCAGCTCTGTTTGCCTTTTCCTCCACTCCTTCAGGCATGAACACATTTCAGAGAGAAATAAACTTCACTCGGATAGAGAGCTGCCGCAGCACTTCAAGTTCAGGTTTAGCGCAGTGCCTGGCATAAATAAATTTACGGGCAGTCTAAATTGAAGTCTACATCATAAGTTTATGAATAATAAGGGCACATGCGCTTATTGGAAATAACGGTGCAGGCCTATACAAAGTAATACCATCTGCATTGAGGATTCTTTAACATCATACAGAGAACAGAGCCCTACTTCTCTCTCAGCCTGTCGATGTCTTCTGCCAGGTTATCCCGGTAAACCTCCACCCGGGCCTTCTCGTTGGTCAGCTGGTCCACCTGGCGCCTCAGCTCCCGCATCTCGTCCTCGTACAGATCTCCGACCCGGGACGTGCCTTTGCCCCGTAGCTGCTCCAGCTCCGCCAGCAAGATCTTGTTCTGCTGCTCCAGGAAGCGGACCTTGTCGATGTAGTTGGCGAAGCGGTCGTTAAGCGACTGCATCTGCACCTTCTCGTTGGTGCGGTTCGTCATGAACTCGCTGTTTATGGCGTCGGACAGGGAGAAGTCCAGGTTCTCGGAGGCCAGTCGGGGCATGGCCGCGCTGCTCCGGAGCCTTTGGGTCTTGGTCGCGTACACGGTCGGGGCGGAGGAGAGCCCGTAGGATACCCGGGAGGAGCGCACCGGGCTGGAGAACTGGCGCGTGGAGTAGCTGGTCCTGGACCCGGACCCGGACCCGACTCTCTCCCCGCCGAACATCTTCCTGTAAGAAGACTGCGAGCCTACTTTATAAGACATCTTTGTGGTATCGTTTCTCACAATAGCTCGGTACTGTTCTTGTCCCGACTGCATCAGCGGAGTGCGCCTAGGAAGGCGTTCCCTAAATCATTCCCGATTTATAGTCTCCTCTTCATGCAAATGACTCGGCAGTGACTAGAGGGACATTTGGACTAACCAATCAGAGAAAGGAGCGAGTGGAGGTTGTCTATCAGGTACCTAACATATCCTGGATCGAACTGGGCCAAACTGTTATTGCGCACAATAAAGTCATGTTTATTTTTAAAGGGTATTTTAAAGGGTCTGGCACATCAGAGATGTCACTGTGCACGAGCTGAAATCACATTTGGGTAATTACGTTGGTTTCAACAACAGCACGTGAGTGTCAGGAGATGCAATTTGGTTCTTTTGATGATTTCTCTTGTATGTTGGCGACCTGTCCACAAATAATAGAAACGCCTGAACAAGTAGGATGTGGGTCTGATCAATTTAAACTTAGTATTTCTCTGGATGCAGAAGAATAAATTTGAGATGAGACAGAGGCATTTAAATGGGTTCTTCTGGTTAGAGAAGACGGTTTTCCCACAGCTGCGTCCATGTCAGGAAATTGTCATCCTCACAATCCAGATTATAGTGACATGATGCAGGGCTGAGAATTGCTTCCTGAAACTGTATTTCTCCATTTAATCAATGTCTTTCTCCTCCTGTCTCTCCCTTTACAGATAGACACACACTCCACATGCATTTACACATGGTTTGTCAAATATATTTGATGAAGTATTGCATCATAAGATTTCTCAATAAGATGTCACCCACCCATGGTAATACTTGTTTTTATCAGCTGTGGTGTGTGCGTGTGTGTGTGCGTGTGTGTGTGTGTGTGTGAGAGTGTGTGTGTGTGTGTGTGTGTGTGTGTGTGTGTGTGTGTGTGTGTGCGTGTGCGCGCACTTTATTATGCTTTCGGTGAAAGTGGGGGGAAAGTGAAGTGCAAGTCAGCAGCTTCTCAATTGTTAATTAGGTTTGGAGGACATGCGCTAATCTATTACGCACTCAAGAATTTGATGGTCACTCGGGGAAAGAAACAGAGAGAAAGGCGGTGAGGTTTGGTTGGGGTGAAAATCAAAGCCATCCAATACCAGCAGGTTTTGCGGCAGCCTTAGGTTATCAGCTTCTACCCTTTTCCTCAAATTGACCTGCAGCAAATAATAAACATATACGATAAGTCAGAAGAGACTCCCTTTCTCTCTCCCCTGTGTGTCTTTTTCTTTCTCCCGTCGCTGCACACAGAGCTGTCCGTGCTGCAGTGCTGCTGAATAGCTGAGATTCAGTGATTGTGAAGGGAGGCGCAGGGCAGCAGAGCTGAGCTGTGACACTCTATACCTCTCGGCCACACTGCTCTAGTGCTACTGGGTGGACAGTGCTCTTTACAGAACACAACACAACACAAGAGGTGTTTTTCAACTAGCTAGCAGCCTAAATGCACAAATATTTCTTTCACACAGACTTTCACATTTTTGTCTTGCGGGTTAAGGCGGCTGCAGTGGTTTAAAGTTGGAATGCTGCCCCCCCCCCCCCCCCCCCCCCCCCCGCCCCCCGCCCGCCCCCCGCCCCCCCCCCCCCCCCCATATGACTGCAGGGAAAAACTCAGCGACTTTGTGAGCTTTATTCTTGTGATTTGTACTTTATTCTCGAAATGCAAAAAAAAGAAAGAAAAATGTGTCTTAGTAAGAATTGGTTATGGAGAGCAAATATTGAGATATTTTCATTTCAGGGGAACTGATTTTATGCGGCAAAGATTTATTACAGGTATTGGCTTTGCGAATCCATCAATGTGTCCCAGTAGGAGTCCACAGAAAAACCCATTGCGAAAACAGGTAATGGAAATTCACATGATCAACACTCGCTTAGAGGCAGGGGGGCTGCAAAAATTCCTGCTCCCAGGCCCATTATGAGCCGGCCCCTGCCAGTGTTGGCCACAGAGACAGACAGAGGAGGCCGGGATTGTCACAAACAGAGCAGGGATTGTGTACTGCTGATCTGTCACCTAACTGCAGCGACAGAATGCAGACTGTAGGCCGTAATTATTGTTTGTCGCCCTGTGTTTGCCACTGCCATAGTTTAGGCCAAATAGCTCCCATTCTTGGCAATGTTGGGAATTTATCGTTTTGTCCTTTTATTTTTGTTGCTGAGGTTTCTTTTTCTCTCCAAAGCAACCACACTGCAGGGGAGATCATTAAAAAGAATGTCCGGCAGGACGAGAAGAAGAACCAAATAAGACTCAACATTAGTTCGGGTCAGTCAGCATATAATGGGATGGGGCAACAGATAAGTTAAATCTTGTTTTTAAGGTGTCATCGTTTCAAACCCGCAGGACGCTGGGCAGCAAAAAGGCATCCTTTGTTTCATCTCCCATGATCTTGATTCACCGACCCGCGTGCCCAGTCGCCATAGCAATGGGCCCAAACATTATTTGCCAGCGTTGAAACCCAGGCAGATTCAGGGGCCTGTTCACAGAGATTAATTTATACAGCAGATTATTATATTGATTATGAAGTTGCAGAAATTAGTGTGTGTGGTGTGCATGTTGCAACAGTGTGTCCTTGTCTTATTTTAGGTTACTTTTTTGTTTTGCTTGTTTTTTTGTCTGATACATTGGCTGGCTTCTTTGTGGATCATGACATGGCAGATTTAGTGCAGCACAATGTCTTTGTTGGACCTCAGTGAATGCATCAGACTGAAGTATAAATCTAAATGTGAAAAAGTTGATGCCAAGGGGCCCACAATGATTGTTTTTTCACATCTGGGCCTTATGGTCAGATTATTATCAATGGCTGAAAGAAATTAAGTACAAGTAATTTCCTCTTATTTCTACTTTAAGCTTCTACCCGACTACATTTCACTATATTTATCTGACAGCTGGAGTCAGATAAAGATCTGCTTAACAAATAAAATAAGTTTGAGTGTTAAAGACTAATGCAGCAGTTCCCATCCTTTTGTCTTGGAAAAAACTGTGTCTAGTTTGGGCCCCTTGTCACATTTTTTTGCATCTATAAATTATTAGCAGTTCCGCCAAACACACATTTGCCCTCTTAACTTCCCTTTTTCGAGGCCCAAAAAGGTAAATCTCCCAAAGAGGTAAATCTCCCAATGTTTTCACAATAAAGCGAAGACCCAAAAAAGTACTACCGATTTGCGTAATCATCTCACAATCACTGTTTCTTGAGCGCCTTTGGAGGAGCCTGATGAGGGAACCACTGGATTATCTGAAAACTATGTAGGTAACTGTAGGTAAACTAGTACAATACTGCCTGTGCATTGATGTATCAGTATTAACACACGTTAAGTACATTTTGTTGATATGTACCTTTAAAGAAGGACAGCGTATTACTTACTTCTAAAGGAGCACTTGTATATGCTTGAGTTAGTACTTTTAATTATGTAAAGGGTCGTGAAACTAGCTGGTTAGTGAGGAATCTCCTTTCCTCCGTCTGCTATGTCAAGTCTTTCTTCAGCAGGTGGAACTTAAGCACAGTCGGTGGTCTACAAAATGAGCAGAGCAAGGACCAGCGTTCATTTCGGGGGAATGGGGTTTTACAGTGGATACCCTTCGACCATAGTAACAACAGAGGAATTAAACTGCTGGTGCTATATTCCAAATCTCCATAGCGACTGACAAAACCCTTGGAAAGTTTCCAGGAATGGCCACTTTGTAAAGACCTCGCTCACTCTCTTTGTCTCCTTCTTTCTTTGTGTCCCTCTGCATGTGCGTGTTTGGGTCAGGGACCAGGAGGGGAAACTGGGAATGAATAACTTGCCAGTATTTGCAAGTTAGCACAACAAATCATGTATAATTTGTCAATTATACAGCCTCAAATTATCAAATGGATCATCCCTGGCCAAAAATCACAAATACTCATGTCAAGGATAATGTCCTCTAGTCATATTTCAAGCCAGTCTGTCAGTAAGTGTCACTTACATATGCCTGACTGCATCAGGGGGCATCACCTAGACCGACTGACAGCTGCAGATGACACCCTCTCCTCTGTGCACTCACCTGAGTCAGTATGAGTGGATAAGAGGGAGACAAACCCTTCAAGTGTTAACAGAGGTTTTTTTTTTTTACGCTACCTATTAATACCTCACCATTACAATTTAGTTTTCACAGTCAGAATAGTATTGATGTAAATCATCTTTTTTTGACACCTTCACATGATCATTTAAATAGATTTGAGAGAAACCTCCAGTGAGTAAGGGAGTTGAAGCAGGAACAGAATCTCGTAAGCCCCCGGGCTCATTCAGGATTCACATGGTTCTCATAGATAACATCCTAATGAAAGTCAAAAGTCACCACCAGCCAGAGAGAAAATTGGATTATTTTCACGGTAGTGTATCTCATGCCAAATGTAATTTCAGGGATACAGACGACAACTGATTTCTTTTTGTGAATTGAAAAAAATGTTTGAACACCATTGACATGATCATCACGGTAATAATAGTTGATATGCCGAACTAGCAAACAGTTGATTATGTCCATATTCAGCAGATATGAAGCAACAATATTAATGATTTGGATATGTTTTTCTGTCCAATATTCATTCTCTTTTAGCTCAGTAACTCATGAGGGCAATTTCTAAATGCCTTCTGCTGTGTCACTGATAATCACAGACTGCAAGACACGCCTACATTAGCGGGCCAATGAGTTAGCTAACATCCGGGTCACAGGGGTAACCCCTATGAGATTAGTTAGGTTAACTGGGGATATTTGATAAACCCAGTAGGCCTAGTAAGTTTAAAAACACTTACCGGTGCCAATGGTATTTCAAAGACTTGTGTAACCATCTGGGTGAAAAGATATTCCGTCCGCTGAATTATAAAAGATTTCTTTCCAAATCTGCATACAAGTAGCCTAGATCGCCATCTTTGTTTTGATCCGGAAACAGAGCAACTTGGGAAACAGGTAACAAAAAAACTGTATTATCATTCTGCGCATGGAATATGTTTTCATTGTTGGTAAGAGGAGTCTTTTATGACTCTGGAGACACTTTCAGTTCAAAAGTAAGTGGCCTGGGTTTTTCAGACATTACACTGATGGTTACAGCTGTGACCCAGATTAATAACTAGCTATGGTTCTTAAAGTGCTAAACTCTGAATACATTCGTAATAGTCTTGAGGTTGAAAGGTGCAAACACATACCGTAATTAATCTGACCCTCTAAAATGAAGCTGCGTTTACAAGTCATGTAACATGTCATGTAACATGTCATGTAGTAATTCTGTGTGTCCAAATCATTGTTGTTTGTCCTAGCTCTGGAAGGAGCTTTACAAACAGAAAGCATGTGACTTGGGGAGTTTATTTGTAGAGAAGCTGATTTCAATCGGTTTTAGTGTGACAACTATAAACACAATTTGAAAAAAAATTATACATGGTTTATTTAATGTTGAATCAAAATTCGTACAGTCAAAAACAACATTTTGTCAGAGGCTGCCTTTTATAATGAATTTGTACAATCAGTACTCAATTGACATTGACAGTCTTTTGTTGAGTCCAGAGGGTATCCACTTGTCTTTGGAAATCGTAACCCCCGAAAACACAACTTGCATTCTAGAAGAACAGAAACAAGCAATACATTTAAGTGAATATAACACCAAATAAAATCGTAATTTAGCCAATATATTACATTATATTGTACTTGTAATAATAGATAATACAGTGAGCTGCAGTCAGGAGCATTGATTCAGTAACCAAAAAATTGTTCTTATTTGCTGATACATGTTTTACTTAAACTCTGCGCTGGGTCTCCTCAGCCCCCATCCAAAACACAGCAAGTTAATGTTTGTATATGTACATTTTTGACTATATTCAAGCAGAAATAAGAGGCACAACTCTCTTCAATCACCACAGGTCTCTTGTGGGGCTGCAAGAAATGTTTTGGTACATGATTATGTGACGAAACACAACACGTACTTGTTTAGCTGCATTACAACAGAACAACCATAGCCAAGACTAAAAGCACATGCAGGACCTTTTATAGTATGGGACAGTATTGGCTACATCTCACACGGAGTGTATCGCGGGTGTCTTGTGCCTGCAGTACACCCCTTTCTCCACCAGATGTCCATCTTGCCCTTGTCACAGCTGAGGACTCCCCCTCAGGATGCACTTTTCTGTCTTGCATTTTAAACTCAACTGATGCAAAGGAAGACAGGCTACCATTTTTATTTGTCCAGGTTTTGGAAGTATCAATGGTGGGTGACACCCTGAAGCCTTTCCCTCTGACTCTGCTTGCATCCCCTTTCCCACTTTTGACACTGGAATCATCCAAAAAGGGGTCAGAATCGCTTCCATGTGGCATGTTATAGTAGGTGCACTTTGGAGTTTGGGGCTTCGCCATCTCCTCGAGCTCTGATGAGGATATGGCTGCAAGAGGGTTGTTCTGGGTATTGCAATGAGACAGGGAATCCTCGCTATTGTTCTCCTGACCTGTATCTACAGATGTGCTATCTAAATGCCCGTACATTCCCTGGGAGACTGGAGGAGATTTTCTGATGAGGTGATTCTCCTTGAGCAGCCATCTACCTTGGTCGATTAATACACCATCAGCTGAGTCTTTTTCCGGGGGGAAAGAAATGCACTGCGTGGCCTCTGCGGCAGGTTCGGTGTCTGCCTTTTGCGAGCTCGCAGCACTGAAATAAGACAGATCCTCCTTTGAGGCTTTAGTGCCGGAGTCATAAGAAGAAAAACTCCCTCCACTTTTTAGTCTGGATTTTTCCAAGACGTCTGTATTTCTTGCATCAGATGGTTTGGAGTCGGTTCGCTCCACATTTGTTCTCCTGAAAGGGATGTCAGTCTTTCCTCTGCAGACTGGAGAAGCCTCCTCTCCACTGTCTGTGACAATATCTAAAGACTCCTGAGTTTTATATCCGCCACTCTCTGACGTTTCTGGCCTGTAATCGGACAAACCCGAGGTGTTCGGGCTCGGGAGACGCTTTAAACCGTAGGAAATATCTTTTCTACTTTTTGGAATAACATATTGTTTGTTTTGCGTAACCCGGGCGGTATCTGGCTCTATCCTGACGTTGCCCCGAGCGTCGTACGTGAATATAAGGGAAGAGGACTGCAGTGCAGAGTTAACAAAGTCAAGGAGTTCCTGTGATATTTCCACAGGATGTTGGAGAATGCCGCTTCCGTCCTCGTGAGGCTCCTCTCCCTCGTCTGTTTCAAACCCATTTACCGTGTCTGTCCCGTTACCTTTATCGTCCTCACACTGACACTCGGTGGAATATTTGGTTGGTGATTCAGTGTTCTGTTCTGCTACCTTTGCATTTGCTTCATCACAGCTGCTCTGCTGCTGCAAATACAAGGCCTCCTCGAGTAGGTTTTTACAGTCTGTACCACCGGTAATACTGTCGGCATCTTCAGAGGCATGTTCTTCCTCTAACTCGCCCTTTGATTCTTGCTCTTCCATCTCGTCTAACCCCTCATTTAACTCATTACTTCCATTTTCTGAATCATCTTCCCTCTCTTTGTCATCTAACATTTTCCCTGTTTTCATATTTTCTTCAATTTTCTCTTCAACTTTTTTCTCTCCTGCTGATTCTTCCTCAAGAGTATTTACTGTTTGTTCCGGCTCTTTCCTGCTCTCCTCACACTCATCACACTTTTCTTCCTCTTCCATATTCTTGTCAGTTTCCTCTCCTTCATCTTCCTCATCTTCTGTATTTATAACCTCAACATCCTCACCATCCTCGCCATCCTCCACCACCTCTTGTTCGCTCTCTTCTTCCTCCTCATTGTTGTCCTCACTTGCCACCTCCGTTTTTTTTCTCTTCCTCATCTTTCTCCTCAGTAACCCGCCCCTCTACATGTTTCTCAGTAACTGCATATGTATCGTTGTCCTCCTCCTCCTGAATCTCTTCAACTGTATTTTCTACATCCTCTTCCTCACCTTTATCCTCAATAACTTCCTTCATGTCCCCTTCCTCCTCAAAATCTTCCTCTGCTTCCTCCTCAACATATTCAGTAAAAGCATCTGCTTCTTTTTCTTCTTCTTCTTCCTCCTTCTCTGCTTCTTCAATGATAGTTCCTACTTCCTCTCCATCTGTCTCCCCCATAGCCTCATCTGCTTCCTCTTCCTCGTCCACTTTCATATTCCCTACTTCCTCTCCTTCATCTGTCTCCCCAATAAACTCATCTGCTTCGTCCTCTTCCTCCTCCTCCATTTCTTCAATTATATTTTCTTCTTCCTCTCCTTCATCGGATTCCTCAATAACCTCAACTGCCCCTTCTTCAATCCCATCCCATTGCCTCTTCTCCTCCTCCCCCTTTTCACACTCATCAGCCTCCTCTTCCTCTGTCTCCTCATCACCCTCTCTCTCATCTGTTTCTTCAAGACTATGATCCACTCTTGCTTCTTGAACTTCTTCCATTAATACTTCCTTTGCTTCCTCTATATTCTCCCCATCTTCCTCCTCATCCACTGTCATCTCGTCCCCTGTTCCTTCCTCCACTTCTTGGTCAGAGTCCTCCTTCTCTACACTTACTTTTTCCACTTCCCATTTCTCCTGCTCCATGTCATCCATTACTGTCACTGCCCCCTCTTCTGACTCTCCCTTTTCTTCACCATCATCAGCTGTGTCTTTTGTAAGTCCATCTTCTCTATCATTGCCCACATCCATAACCTCCTTGACTTGTTCCTCTTCTTCCTTCTCATTTTCTTTGTCTGTTAAGGTCTCATCTCTGTCTGTCAGTGATATTTCTGGTTCATTATTAGGTTCCTGGTCTGACTTAAAATACACAGATTGCATTTTTTCCAGTTGATCTATCTCCCCATTGTCATAACCCTGTTGTGTCTGAGTAATGTCCTCAGCTATGGAGGTAGTATCGGACCCTGGCGATTGTTTTGTTTCATTGTTGCATTCTTCAACAAAGTGTTCCAAACCGTCCTCTGAGTCCGACTGGTTTCTTTCGGTTTCTACAAAAGTGCTCTCTTCTACAGGGTAAAAATGTTTAGCTTGTTGGACCGTTGAAGAAATCTCTGCTCTGAGGTCGTGCGGCATATTCAGCTCATCCATCAGCTCTTCAATATTCTCAAATGCATCCCCGCCTTCGGAGACAACATCCAGGGCAAATTCTGTTTCTGAAAATGTGGGAGACAGTGGCTCACTTTCAAGCCTTTCTCTCAGAATCTGGAAATCATTCCAGCGTTCTCTGAAGCGAGAAGACGCTCTGCTCTGCAGATCTGTCAAACTTGCCCTCAGCTCTTCCTCATCCTCGATGGCAGACATTTTCTGCAGGGATTCCATCATCAGCATGGCCTCGGATTGGTTGTCGTCTCCCGGCGCAGATCCAGTCAGGTTGTCTCGCAGAGTCATCACTGATAAGAAAGACATGAAGGCTTTACACGACGAGCCGAACGCCGACGCCACTTGTGTTGAGATATTAGGAAGGCTGTTGGACTTCTCAAGGTTGGATGTTCTGTTGTCTTCACATGCACTTCTGATACAGTGAATAGATGAATAAAGTTCATGCAGGACATGTGATGTACTTGCTCTTGGAATCAAAACGTTGGAGGTCGATGGTGGCGATCCATTGTCAGCCGGACCAATGGCCTCTGCAGATGTGCGTGGCCTCAGTCTGTCCTCCTGTTGCACAGGATCGACTCTGACACTCGGCATTGAAATGCACAAACCTCTCGCAAATTGGTCACCGTGCAGCAAAGCTGTGGCTTCAAGACAACGACCTGCTGAAGCGGATTTCTTGATGGCATCACCGGGAGATAGATAATACTCGTCTGGTTGAGTCTGGCATTCACTCTTTTCATCTGATTCAGAATCACCGCCGATCTTAAACACAACCTTTGTCGGAGGCTGTGATTGATCTGCAATGGCCTCCATAGTGTATGGCACTTGGTCTGGGCTGACATGCTCCAACCAGTTCTCAACATATTGGTGGATTTCAGAGGGGGAAGGATTTAGGGAAGGCATCGAACTCTCACTCAACTCTAAAGACTTTTTAGGTGATGGTATTCTGCTTTCAGTCATGGATTTGGGCTTGCTAATTGTCTTTTTGCCGGGTAAAAGGGATTTCTTGGGTTGTAGAATGTCTGACAAGTTCTTCTTCATTTGAGGCCTCCCAGTTGAACTATTTACATTATGGCCATTATCTTTCGCAGCTGGTTTACCCATGTTTAGTCTCTTAGGTGGGGTATTTCTCACATTTAATAAGGCTTGCTCTTTCCTGGGCATCTTTTCATCCTCAATCGCTTTCTTAATTTGAGGCTTTTCGGCACCTCGACTCTTTTGACCACTTTTGGTACTTTCCGATGAAGTTAAAGTCTTTTTTCCCGCACTGGCATTGCTGCTGAGCTTGTCTGTAGATGAATGTTTGCTATATTTTGGGGGACTAAGTATGCTTTGTTTTTGCTTTTTGTCTGAGCTGCTTGTTGAAGTTAAACCCTCCTTATTCCGAGCTGGTTTAATCGTCTTTTTCTTCGTCTCACTT
Organism: Cyclopterus lumpus; assembly: GCF_009769545.1. Lineage (NCBI taxonomy): Eukaryota > Metazoa > Chordata > Actinopteri > Perciformes > Cyclopteridae > Cyclopterus > Cyclopterus lumpus. The sequence goes on from NC_046982.1 coordinate 11,900,450, forward strand.
TTAGGAGTTTTGTCTTTTTTTACTGTCTCCTGTATTTGGGAGTTTGTTGCAGTAATCGCATGCGTCGGAGTTATTGGCTCCGATGACAATGACAACATCTCCTCTTTCTGTCTTTGTTGTGAGTGAGTCGTGGGTGGCTGCCAGCTCAAATCTATATCACAGTCATTTTTTGAAGAACGCGGGCCTGATTCAGTGGACGGTTGGCTTTCTGTCGCTGAAGTGGAACCATGCAGGGGGGCACTGTCAGCGCTGTGTTCCTCGTTTGCAAAATAGTTGTCGTAGCAGCCTTGACTCTCATAAATATGCATCACAGTTTCTGTCACCTCCATCCCGTTATTCTGTATCTGAAGAACCTCAGCTACTCCTGACGACCTGGTGGAGGAGTGGGAGCCTTTGTTGCTCGCCCCTGCAGACGCCGTTTTCCTGGGTTTGGGGATTGGCTTGTTGCTGCTGTGTCTGACAATGCAGTATCCCTCAGTCTTCTCACCATCAGCCGTCCTCTCCTTGTAGGAATAATGTCCCAGGGTGCTCTCTTGAACCCCTGACTCTGTCAACGTCTTCACACTCTCAACAGACGCCTTCTTCGTAACGTGCCGAGGGCCTGGCGTAGGAGCGCGTTTGAAACCAGTTTGAGCTTTTCCCGAAGCCATGGAATTGTCGCCCTCATATGCTTGCTGGTCGTGAAAGTCCACACCCTTTCCAGGTCCGACGGGATGGTTCTCCTCTCTCGTCTCATCCTCACTGGCACTAGAAGAGTCTTTGGCAATAGTGTTGTTTGAGTCAGGTGAGCTGTTGTCCGACTCAGAAATCGAGGCACAAACTGTCCCCTTGCTACGGCTGGAGCGACTGAGTGTGGTGGTCCAGTGGAGCATCTCCTCCTCTTTAATGGTCAGACGAACTTTCATCTCCACTGTCATGCTGCCGTCTTGATTCACACAGAAAGACTTTTCAATGTCATCGTCCCGAGGTACAATGCAAGCATGATGCTCATTATCTAGCCTCCCAGATCCACACGACTGCAAGGATGCGGCCCGATGGTTGACTTGTGTTTCAAGTGATCCGCTGTGGTGATGCAGGTGGCTGTTGGTGCTTCCATTTTTAGACTTTTTTATCTGGTTGACAATATATTTCTCTGATGATAAGGAAAAATTCCTTGAGCCTCTTCCACTCGACAAAGATGTGTTGTTCTCTTTGGTTGGAAGTGTTTGTAAAAGAGAGGGGGAGAGACAAAGAGCAAATTCATTTCAATATCCTTTCAGGGGTTGATTGTATTGAGGTCGAGGCAGGAAAACTCAATGATAAACATATCAAAACCGGGACAGGTAAAACCACAATGATCTGCAAATCCACAGACGTATTGACTAAAACTTACGGGTTTTGGGCTGCAACATAGATGGTTCCATGATATCCAGTACTTGTGCCATCTGGCTCGCTCCGTGAAAATTGTAATTTCCTAATCTGAATGGCTCGTTGCCCGCGGCCACAACAACGCCAGAGCACAGGATAAGTCCTGCAAGACCATCGATCTAAAAGAGGAGCGAAAAACATTTTCATTACACTAGGCACTTTAAATTACTGCATAAATGCGTTCACCATGTATTGCACTCCTAGATACATGTAAACTGAGAATGTTGTCTATGACGTCTATGTCTAAAATTAATTATAAACATGCTGCTATATAACTATAGTTATAAGCACTATAAATATCCATTGAATGTTGACTTGTAAATCCCTTTATAATGCATTATAAGGGGATTATAAATTACTCTAATTGGGTGCTTTAAGCTAAGTGAACAAATATTTAAATCTATGCAACAATTTGCAATGCATTAAATCTATGGAAATAAAAATACACTAAGATTCTTGTAGAAAGTGACCAGCAATGTATTATAATACTTGATGTCATGAGTCATATGTTCTGATTATTAAACATTATAAAGATTTATGAGTGCTTATAACTTTAATCATACAGTGGTATAAGCAAATTATAAGGTATTAAGTATATTTTTTTGGGCCACATATTGTCCTAAAGCAGACCAGCGATCATAGAAGATAAGGCAGTTCTCGGGGAATAAAGTGCATTTTAAGGTTCTCAACATTTTAAGTGTGCTTTCTATGTAGAAGGGCATTTTATGTTAAATTATATGTATCTCTTACTTAGACCATGCTAGATTCAGTCAGAGCTGATCTTTATACTGTTGTCTTTGCATTTTTTTTAATTGTGCCAACTGTTTTTGCTTTATTTGCAGTAGTCATGCTTTACGATGTGTTATGTTTGTGTATTGTGATGAGTAGTGTGTGAATGTGTATTTCTGTATCGTCACCATGTTAACTTGGTGGACCCCAGAAAGAAAAGCTGCTGCGATGCGAATGGCGATCTTAACTAAGAAACAAACAGGAAGTCTGTTCCTGTTGTTAAAATACATAGGGAAAGAGGGATTATGGAGCGATAACTCACCAGGAGGTCTCTACCTTATATCACCTCTTAGCACTTCTTGGAATACTTCAAATGTGGAAAGTAACAGGATTAAAGGCTTGATTTATAATTCCTAAGTATAAATTCCAGTAAAAATTAAACCCATACCAGTTTTTTTATTTTATTTGGGAGGTTTTGTGTATATGAATATCACCCACTATTTCTTAGTTCAATAAAAGCTCAATCAACCATACAATGATTCCACAACCATAACTATTCTTGATCCAAATATTGACATTGTGATAGATTTAAAGACTGAAAACAAACATGAAAGCTCTGAGACAAGTGGGCCTTTTAGTTAATTTGTCAAGAACTGCCAAACTCAACATAAACGAGAATAGTTTGAACGTCTACAGTTACACAATAACTGCGGACCGTGTGATACAATGGAAAGCTCTGGAGATAGAGAGCCAGTGGATTGTTTTATTATTGAACTTCAGTGGCTCTAACTTCCGTTTCACGGTGACATTAAAGAAACGCACACCCAATACGAAATAACTGTAGTTTTCCAAATTACAAACTATATTCAAGCATGTTTACCCATTAAAATGTCATATAGACCAGATAAAGCTGAACCAATTTCACAAAAGATGCTGCTTATGATATTTTCAGGAGTTGCTTTGAATCAGCATTTTTCAGTTTCCCAAGTACTTACTCTTCTGCCATCCATAGAAAAGAGTTTCAGCACTGGGAACTGCAGGATCTGGGAAAGGTAATCCAGCAAAGCGTCAAATGTTGGTGCTGTTCTTCTCTGGAGTACAATAGTGCGTTTAACAGTGGGATCCCTATTCCTGATGACCACAAGTCTCTTTGGTGTCCGTACTGCCCCCCTCTCAGTGATCTTTGCTGGCCTGCCGGTGATGACTTCATTTCTTCTGCCAAACGGAACAAACTGGGGTCCTTGTCGTCTTCGCCGCCTGACGCTGAGGGGTCTGGTGGCATTCCACGGTACCTGCCGCCGGTTCACCTCATCCAGGTTTAATGGCTTCACCCGTTTGTTATCAGAACACACATATGATCCGCCGTCATGTAAGTCATCTAAAGCCTTAACCAGGTTGGTCCCGCGGGGCGTGGTGATGGTCCTCACTCCAAAGGGCAGAGGCACTTTCTTGGCCAGAGCATCCAGTAGACCGTCAAACGTCTTGAAGGTGCGGGCATTGATGACCATGCGATGTCCACTGAATTTATAGTCTCCGCTTTTGTAGAAACATACTCTTTTAGAAGCAGAGGGATCAGAGATCGGCTGTAGGAGTCGGGAGGGTAATGTCTGCCCACTGCCTGAGGACAATTCCTGGGCAGGTGGCTCCTGGACGGGTGTGTGGCTCATATCTTTTGGTGGTGGCTAGAAAGAAAGCAAAGAGGGAGATGGCTGTTCATTTGTTACTGTAGTCATCATCAAATTATCCTAAATTATGCTTAAGGAGTGATACCTCACCAAAGGTTTTGAGTATCATGCAGATGTTGGACCCCAGAGCGCGTGTTTACAACGACAACCATGCTGGACTTAATTGTATATTGCTCCGTTTTCTCTCTGATTTGAGAAAGTCAACATGTATTCTACGGTGCATTTTCAGCTCTTACTTTAAATGCAGCACTTTAAAACACTATCAAATATTACTTATTAACAGTGGAAGAAGGGCAATACTACAATCCTTCAGCTCTGTTTGGTGCAAATTTGTGCCACTCTTTTCACAGCACACATTGTGACAATTACTTTTTTTCCTCAGCTACCCCTTCCTTAAAGGTACATTATGCAGGATTTTTGTATGGACTCATACAAAAGTAATGCCTCTCAATATGACCCACTATAAATATGTGCCGCTGTATTTTCTTCTAATTCTGCTCTGTTCAGCTGCTGTTTGTGAAGCTCATTTAGATTGACACTGCTTCTTGGCATGGTAACTTGTATAATAATAAGTAATACATTTTTCAATCATCATCTCAAAATGGTTAAACCCACATGAGTGCGCACATCTTTTAGGATTAAAGTAAACTAGAGACATGCATGACGTAGCTGCACATTATTATATTTTAACAAAATAAACATATTGTACATGATATTGTAAATGTTATCATTAAATGCAATGTCATATTTTTAGGATATATGCATACAGAACATATAGTTTTACATGTAATATTATTATATATCTTGATGCAATTTGTAGATTTATATTCATGCAATAATATATATATATATATATATATATATATATATATATATATATATATATATATATACTACAGCATGGTAGAAAAGAGCATAATTTGTACATTAAGAGATAACACCTTGCATAAGAGCACAGAGCCTCTTCTGGTTAACGTGCTTTAGAGGTTGCATAACTTGGATAATAACCGACAGTAAAGGGAAAATAGTCAGTCTGAGGAACAATGTTTTTTTATATTTTATACCAAGTTCTATATCATTACAGGTAACATTGTTGGTGTGAACAACAACACAAGTCTAGATATAGACACATATTTAGAAAGAGGCCATACGCACCTGAAACATATAAACTAATTCAACTAATTACACCTTGTCGATACTTAAGAAATGAGCAAACCTGTCAACAGATATTAAATCAACAAGACTTACCGTATAGCTCACATTTCACCTTGATTGTGGTGGCTAAAACGACAGAAAGCCTGCCTCCGTTATTCCTCAGAGCGCTGGTCAAAGCCTCTCAGTGGCGTTGGAGGGCTATTTTAGGACGTGCAACATCATGGCCAATTTGCTTAATCTTTGCTCACACTTAATCAGCATATCAAGATAACAAATGAAGTAAACACAGACAAACTGTACCACAGCCAAGTGAACTTTTATCATAATGAGATTCAATCACACATGGCAATAATGTTTTTTGTTTTTTTTAATAGTATGGCTTACATTTTTTGGGGGTCGACTGCCAGTTTTCAGCATAGCAAATGTATCGTGTACATGTCAAGAACAATAAGAAAAATCTCTTTAATCATCATCCATAATTGTTCTTCTTGTTATTTGCACTAAAATACGAAGTGAGTAACTGAGTGACTGGGTACAGTGAAAGGATTAGTGAGCACCAGAATAATTGAAGAGTGAGGACAAAGGCGATGAAAGTTCTTCAAGGTATATGAACTCTCCAAGTGAAATTGTATTAGTAAATCTTTACCGCTCCAAACGGATACCACAGGCAGATAGGATTCTTTCTCGTTTGCAAGCAGCCGACATAATCAGATTGAGAAGTCTTGTCCTAATAGGGATTAAGGCGCACTTGCTGACAACATAAGGCAGAATAGGTTCTTAAGAGAGCACGTTTACCTCACAACAGGTAATGCAAATCCACCATCACATTTCAGAACACATAATTAATTTAGGTTTTGCACCTGTTGAATATCCTGGTGAATTCAATAAACAATGTGACCAGAATTGTGTAAATACTGCAGCTTTGTATCCAAACTTGGATGGCCAACATGGTATATCCAACATCTGCACCTGTTGTAGACTATTATTCAGTGGCTATTCTAATGATTTAATTGCATCATGGGGTGAGAGCTGTGTCACTGTACTGCAGTTACCAGACTGTACTGTAAAAGCTGCCAATGCATCCCACGAGCATGTGGGGGGACCGCCTGGTGGGGGGGTGACTGAAGGACGGGCCTGTGTAGGTCAAACAGAATCCAGAAATACCAACACAATATATATTTAAAGTGTAGCTCATGATAAACATTTTTTTTTTAAAAGCTTCATTATATTTGTTGTGTTTTACCAGCTCTTGTAAACTAATGAAACATAATGTGAATTTTGGCACCATATTTGTTGTTGCCTTTTTGTACTGTATATTGTATATTTTATTGACTATAATTAGCAGCACAAAATGCATATTTTACTCAGTTCAATAATCCAAATAATTAGTAGTGATTACCTAACCTTCAATCGCTAGGTGGAAAATGTCACATGCTGATCTGTTTGGATTAGTAAGATTCAAAATAGCGAGTCTCATGTGCTACATAACTGCAGTATAAGATCCAATAGTGTGCGATTATCGAGGCCTCGCTCCCGCAACTCAAAGGTCACAGGTTTGATCTGCACGGCTGTCGATCAGATAAGTCCTGCCAAAGGCCCTAAAGAGACTGAAGCTCTTTCCCTGTTTATTACAATGAATAACACAGTTAATACTGACTACAACTGCTTGGGGGGGGGGGGGGTGGAGGGGGATATATATATAATATATATATATATATATATATGTATCCGCAACTGACTTATTGTTGTTATATATATTTTTTTTTAATCTTAAACTCTTGGTAAAATAATCCAGTAATTAATAAGAAAAAAAGACAAAGATCAGAGGAATGAATGTCCGAAAAAATACATTGGCTACAATTATGTATAGCAGGAAAAAAATATGTTTGCTTTCTTATCCTTTTTAATTGTTGAATGTTAGTTGTGATCTCTCAGATGTATCTTTCATAGTTTGTGCCAAAACTAGGGCTGCTATGAATTCTTATTTTAATTATCTATCAAGCTGGCAATTATTTTCACGATTAAGTGGTTAATATACACCATCCAATAATCAAAACAAAAAAAATAAAACATTCCGTCACAGCCCCAAACCCAAAGAAAATATATTTAATACCATAAAATAATATTTTTTTTAAAGCAGCACATTAACATTTGAGGCATTTTTGCCTAAAATAACTAGAATTATAGTCACTTCATGTTCGGTCCTTATTGATACACAAATCTTTTTTAGCTCAGGACAGAACATTTACAACTTTCCATCAGAATAAAACACGAAAAGACCCAAATCTGAGACTTTTCAGAAGCGTTTCCAGCAACAAGAGTCAATGTTAGACTCCAAGCATAAATACAAGTGGCACTTTGACGCCCTCTATCGACTGATGGTGATATTACCAAGATGCAGGCCTTGTTTTGGTAGCTGGAGGACAGCTGCTTGCACATAACTTGAGGGAAATACGGAGGTATATCTGGGTATTCATAAATAATGTTTTCCCTGTGGCTTTGTCTGGAGAATGAATAGCATACGTACTCCTCTGACTGCTTCCACATGAATCGTGGGTTCCGCAACGATTAACTCGCCCTGAGCTCATCATGCATCAACTACTCGGGTCTGCCGAGCGGCGGAGGGTCAGTGTGCGGTCCCGGTCCCTCAAGTAGACGCCGCCGCTCTCACTTCATTCGCGTGTTCTTTTTGTCGCGAATCTCTTTCCTATTTTGCTCCCGTTTACTTGGACTTCAACGGATCGGTCAATATGGGCAAAAAGGAGGAAGAGGACATCATCAGAATCGCGAAGAAGATGGATAAAATGGCGCAGAAGAAAAACGGGGTGAGACGTCTGAGAAGAATGGATGCTTCCCTCCTGCCTGCTGATGTTTATGTGTAGCTTAGCGTTGTTGTGGTGTTAGCTGAGGGCTGTCCGGCTAATTAATCCCCCCCCCCGCCCAGAATGTTCACTGCTACACCAGAGTGTCGTTTCACCAGACGTGTTATGACCCTGAACAACAGGAGGTTATGAAGCCTGCAGTTGTAACTAACTGGTCGCTTTACAGTGTGTTGTGTCGCTAGCAGCTAGCAGCAGCTCACTGGCTCTCGCTAGCCGTGTGCCCCACAGTGCAACACCATGCTGCATGGGGTCATTGTAAGAGAATAAGCACACGTTAGTTAGACGTCGTACTATTATATGGAACTTTACACTTATCCTCGCGACTTCTGTCGTGTTTTGGGGACTTTAGAAACGCTTGACGTTAGTTCACTTTTAGCCGCCAAGCTAATGTGATGGTACTAAGTTACATGTAATCTTAACAGCATTTTGGGGCCACAACAAATAATTGGTTTCGTTATCGATAATTGGGTTTTTTGGCAATGGCATGTACTGTTAAGAATGTAACCAAATATCCAATAAAAATCTTAATTTTGATATAAATTAAGATGACGAAAATCAGCAAATAATTTCATCATCAAGCTCATGTTTTTGAATTGGGCTTTAAACCCTGTTACAGAGATAACCTGAGATAACCAATAATAATAATAACTAGGCTAGTTGACAACAGTGTTTTCTAACTTGCATCTGAAATATTACTGTTAATAAACAGAACTCTAGTAGAATGATGTAGTATAACTTTTCTGGAGCTCGAGATTCATAAGAAACCATGTCTGACCACTCTCTCCTGCAGGCCGGGGCTTTGGACTTATTGAAGGAGCTGCGGAGTATCCCCATGACTCTCGAGCTGCTTCAGGTATCTTTGCTCATTTCTTCTTGAGGCTCACCGTCCGTGCTCAAACCCTGAAGCATTAACACTGTGTCTTTCCACAGTCTACCAGAATTGGGATGTCCGTTAACGCCATCCGTAAGCAGAGCACAGATGACGAGGTAACATCCCTAGCCAAGGCCTTGATCAAATCATGGAAGAAGCTTTTGGGTAATTATTAGCTTTTCAATTCTACTGAAACATGTGTGAATTGTGTTATGTGTCATATTTCTGTAAAGATATTTTGATGCTTTTATGCTTGATTGTAGCCAGTCGTACAGCTTATTTGTTTTCTCTCTCACTGATTGGCTTTATGAAGTCCAAGCCCATTTCGAGCCTTTGCTCATTGTAACACATCACGCTCTAGCTGTCAAACATACCCTGTTAGAGTCTCTTAAATAATTTGTATCTATTGTCAGTCCACTTGTGTTGTAAATGACGTGTTCAGCAGCACATACAAATGAACAGCAGCCATGAAGACATTCACACTGATAGACTATTGAAGAAGTCTTTAAAAAAGTTTTTGAGTTATTGTGAAACATAGGAATAATATATCATGATATTGTTCGTATTTGATAGCCTTATGAGACGTGTATGCCCAGATTTATTGTGTGATTTTTAAGATGAATAACAAAGTTTTCCTTACCTAGAGCTATTCCGCTGGCAAACACACGGCCATGTTGACATTCTTTATTTTAATGCTGGTCTTTGCTCGTGTTGCTCTCTTGTTTTCTTACTTGCTTGATTTCTGTCACTTGTACCCCAGATGAACCGAACAGTGGAGAGAAACCGGATGAAAAGAGGAAAGAGCAAACGACGTCGGTTTCTCCCTCGCAGGGAAGCCCAGAAGCAAAAGAAGAAAGGTAAGAAGATAATGTTTGAAGGTTGTTTTTTTTGTTCTACGTGCAGGAACTTTATTTTTTTTAGTTTTGGGCCATTTGGCTGCAGATGCATTTTGTCTACTTTTTTAAATATATTTTTTCCTGCTCCCATAGCAGCTCGAGCAGTAACTCCAGCAGCAAGAGTGAGCCTGCTGACGTTTCAACCAACACGTTGATCAACACATTTCCTCGTGCCCCTAACACTTCCGACTCTATCAGGATCAAGTGCCGAGAGTTGCTGGCCATTGCTCTACAAACGGGAGGTAATCCTGTTTATTACACATTTTCCACACAGGATACCTGTTATTGTGGTTGGTTACTATTGGCTTTATTTAAAGGCATTTTAATTTGATGTCTATCCTCTGACTTTTCTTCTTTTTTCCCCCAGATGATCATATTGCTATTGGTGCCGATTGTGATGAACTTGGAGCACAGATCGAGGAAAATATCCTTTTATATCGAAAGGAAAGTTTTTGATGCAGATGTTAGAGTTTTTCAATTTCATCTATAATTGTTTTTTAGATGCCAGTGATAAAAAAAAAAAAAAATAACCCCATTAGAGCTGCGCCTCATTATTCATTCATTCATTATCAATTCATTCTTCAATTAGGCCTAGGTCCAGGGACCCCAGGGGTCCGTGGCTTTTGCTATATATTATTATAACTTCGCTGTATCATTAAAAAGTAAATATCTACAGATGAGGACCAGTTTCTCTGATAAAACAAGCATATTGTGTCCATTACTCCCACCCACTCTAGCCAATAGAAACTGATACGATTGTGACACGTCAATCTGTCATGAATCATCACTTCACTCTCTTTCATGCAAACATTCCTATCAAATTAATAGGCTTTAATTTCTATGTGTTCTGTATGTTGTGATGACTTTTGTTATACTTTATACAGAGCCTTCTGTCAATGATTTTAATAAGTTAATTATTTCAAAGTTGAAGCACTTAGTAAAAGTCCGCTTTAGATAGTACGTTTAAATATCTGCCAGTCTTCCTGCTGTTCATTTTCTGAAAGATTTTAAGATCATTTACTTGAAAAGTATAAATGCTGTCAAGATGAGTCCAAATTAGTTTTGAATAAAAAGACCCTCTGCTTAAAGCTACAAGTGGTATTGGTGTGATAGAAATTGAAATGTGTTTCTGTTTATCACGATGAGAAGAGTATCTAGGTTGAAACGTTTTGGAATATGAGTCGTGCTAATAGCATCTAATATGTTAATATGCTTTATCAGTGTTACGATAAAGACGGGGTCCTTAAAGAAATTGGCCACCCGTTATGTAATATGTCAGAAACTGGTGAAATACCAATTTCTAGCAGAATCCTCTCTCTTTAAGGTAATGTCTTTGGAGGGTTAAAATTGCTTGTTTTGTCTGACCATCAGTAACTAAATCCCTGAAGTATTATACAGAGAAAAATAAATATCTTATATCCTCACTGGCTGAAAACTGAGACTGAGCATTTCAATTATTGGATTCAAATTTAGTTGGTTAACTATCCATTAAAAGTTTCAACACAAGCACACCTAAAAGGCCAAAGTTATTATTTTTTTATATATATATTTTTTTTATAATGAAGCATAACAAAATAAATTGCCACATTGTATTCCTTGACCTGCCATCACTTATCTTTCAAGAGTTTAAGAACACAGACCCGAAATACAAGAACCGTGTGCGGAGCCGAATCTCGAATTTGAAAGATGTGAAGAACCCTAACCTACGGAGGACTGTGCTATGTGGGAGTGTAACCCCTGAGCGGATGGCTAAGATGACCGCTGAGGTTTGTGGTGGCTTTTATCTTCAAGATCCTGGAACACACATTCAGTAGTATAGGTATCCCAACACTGTCTTCTTAAATGTGTTGCTTCCCGATTGGTATAATATTACGACAAGGTGCATATATCTCTTGTCACACCCGTGAAATATATAAATAATGTATTTAAAGGCATCATAATCAACGCTCTTCTGTTTCTGTAGGAAATGGCCAGTGATGAGCTAAGAGATTTGAGAAAGAATTTGACCAAAGAGGCTGTCAGGGAACACCAGCTGTCCACCACTGGAGGCACTCAGACGGATCTATTCACCTGTGGCAAGTGCAAGGGGAAGTGCTGCACCTACACACAGGTACGGTGCAAGAGAAGGATGTTATGGTCCATGGTAACATTGGTTTACAGGTGTGGTTATAAGCAATGTCCCCACGGTGCAGTTTACATGGTTTGGTTAGACTGACATGGTGCGTCGTTACATTGGTACGACTGCCTTCTCATCAGGTATCACTTGAGTTTGAGTTTACCATGAATTAGGCTCAGTTTGGACAGCAGCCCTGCTTGTTCAGTTTGGTATTGTAATAAATGTGTTGTGCATGTTTTTTTGTTGTCATTTCCAGGTTCAAACTCGCAGCGCTGATGAGCCAATGACCACATTTGTCTTCTGCAATGACTGCGGAAATAGATGGAAGGTATGTTGTTTAACAGGGCTTTGTTCACTCAGTCGTGAAACCCATCAGGTAACTGACGATAAAACACAACGGTGTTTCTACAAGGATCAATATTGTTTAGTTCCTAAAGAAAATTGGCCAAGTTGGTCCTTCTCCTCTCTCCATGCAGACTTCACCTGCACAGCTTTTATTAACAGACCCACCTGTGCTCAACTTAATGCTATTTAGCCTTGAAGCAGAAACCTGCATCCTGTTGATGCCTGAATGTTGTTGAAACTGAAACAGTCTATTAAAAATATATCTAACATAATTTATAATTGATTTTACAAATGTTATTAGGCAGAAATTAGTCTCAAATCTGAAGATTTGCTGCTTTTCTCCTTTTATATTATATTTGTTAATTTATTGTTTATGGGGTTTGGACTGTTCGTCAGTCCTATTTATTAAAAAAAAATATATATATATTTTATAGACTTCACAATTTATCAGTTTAATTCAAAGAATAACTAGATTAACCACAATTTATATATAACTTGCAGACATTCTACATATATCTCATATACTTGTTTTTGTTATTTGAGATACGTTAAATGTTGATATTTGCAGAAGTTGACAATTTATTAAGGGTGATGTCTACGCTTTGTGTATGAATATACATTATCAATTTGATCACTGCAATTTCATTACAAACACCAAGTGATGTTTGAGAGTAGAACATTTGAATAAAGAAAATAAAAACTAACATAGGATTATGCCACAATGGTTTTTAATAATAATAATTAAAAAATGCTTGTCATATAAATGACATGGATTTTTGTTGAATGTTTTATTCTCCTAGGTATTTATTATGTATGACTTGATTATCTGTGTCTAATGGAAATATTCCCGTTTCTGGGTGTTAATTGTGTTTTTTGTGTCCTAGTTCTGCTGAGTCTGCACTGCACGCCGACAAGTAGCAAAATTCCTGGACCAGGTTATCTCTGCAACCGATTGGAGCTTTGTATTTTGTGGGACACAACACGCCATACAAAGATGCCACAAGTTATTGTTTGAATAAATATCCTGTTCATAGATTTGAGCTCATTGTCAGTATCCGAATGCCCTCCCCCCAAATATTTTACTATTGTTATTAGTTGTTTTTGTTCACGGTCAATCTTGTCTCATTCTCTTTTATCAGCATTTTTTATATGTAGTTTTAACACTTTGGACAATGTTGTTTTTGCTTTTCCCTCACAACATTGTTGCATTGTTTTATTTAATTGCCCAATAAAAATGTAATCCATTTGATTAAAAAGAAGTGATTTTCATTAGGCTTCAGTGTGTGTGTGTGTGTGTGTGTGTGTGTGTGTGTGTGTGTGTGTGTGTGTGTGTGTGTGTGTGTGTGTGTGTTATTGGTGGAATATTCATCACATCAAAGTGAATGCTGATGTGTGCATATTAATCTGCTGCTGTCTGGGGACAGGATAATGTCATTGGCTGAACCAGGGAAGACACACAATTGTTTCCCTTTCCTCCTAGGTTTATTTTTTTAATTGCCAGGTGCAACCACTCCATGTTGACGAACAGTTGTGCTCCCTTACCCTCAGACAAACTGTTGTACAAGGTTAAGTCTGTTTAAACTTTTAACTTGAGGAACTAACTCATTTAAAACAATATTAATCTGTGTGCAACATCTTTTCTTTTCTTCTAATTTATGGTTTAAAACAATTTTGATAAAATATGAAAAGGCATGTATTATCACTGCGATAAAACAAAGTGATATGTGTTTTTGGATCGTTGAAAGACCCAAACTGAACATTAGAGTTCAATGCTCACAAGCCCAAACAGCTGTTGCTGTGATCTGCTTGTTTGATGGCGAAAGTCCCCAATATTTAGGGAAAACAAAATAGTTTACTGGACACACAAATGCACAATGATGGAGTAATTGTGCTATTGTTACCTGCAAATCAACTTATTTCTCTGCTGATATATTTAAATCTTTTAATGCGTGCCACGAGATTAGGTGATTTAAGGCTCTCTACTGTATTGGGATTTGTTGTTTTATTACTTGATTGTTGTGTCGTGTGGTTTTGTGATCAAATCATGCCAGAGTCAATAAAATTATTGTGCTTTATTTTTATCTTAATCAAAATGCCCACAAGTCATTATTTTCTTGGAGAGTAGCAGAAAAAAAAACCGAAACCAAATACTGTAAACATTCACATTATTTGTTTTTTTCTTTTTAAATGTATTCTTCAGTAAACTCAGCGCAAAATAACACATTTCATATAGTAAACAGAAGAAGAAACAACATTTGTAGGCATCACTCCAAACCATTGGCTTAGATTGTGTTTCAAGGTTGATCTGCTTGGTGTATCCATCAGCTCAAATTGCACACAGTAAGTTAAAGTTATTCTAAGACAAGTAGAAGTGCCACCGCGAAGAACACGGGTTGGCGAGAAGTTCAGATCAAACAGCCCTATCCATTGATCTCGTTTGTCTCTAGCAAATAAAGACATGTGTTGTCATCACCCGCCGCCATACTGTTTAGTAGCTCTACAAAATGTAGTCACAACTAAGGAATCAAGACAAAACATGTGATAATTTGGCCAAAGAGAGGGACAATTACCAGTAACCTGGCCTCATGCTCCAGTTACCACTCTTATGGCAAGAGTCTGAAAACAACTGTTGCCCATGAGAAAGATGTCATAAAATTGAATGTCAAGGCACTTCCCCGTGTGAGGATCTTGTCTTTGAGTGACATGTTTGTGAGGCAACAAAGTAATTCAACTAAAACTATCAGAATACATTAACGTATTTTATACTTGGCAACTCCAATTTCAGTCAATGGAAATGCCTTTCATTAAACGTGTCCACACAGTTTACATGGTAGCTTTGGTGTTACTGCTGACCTGGCGGACCCCAGCGTCACTTCCATATTGCAGGTGAGGTTAATAAAGTCAAAATCCTGCAGGGTGAAATACAGATGACTCCATCAGCTGTCAACAAATGTCAAACTCACACTTTAATTTGTAAGTTTCCCACATAGTTCTTGTATATGTATTTAGGTTCTAGTTATTGGTCAAATCGAGAACGTTGATATACTTCCAGTTCATAAAAACGTCAGATAAAGGTTTATTTTTAAACGTTTGTCTCTGCAAATGCACCAGTTGACAGAATGTAGAATTAAAGCAGATATTTGTGGGAAATACATTGCTTGCTTTTGTTAGATTAGAAAATAAAAAACACTCAGGTCTGTATGGTAAATTTGAAGCTACAGCTAGCATCTGGTTAGCGCTCCATTTAAACCCAATACAATTGTTTTACCTCTCTTATGTATCTTCGCTAAATGTAGAACTACAACTAGAGGCTTGCTTAGCACAAAGACTGGCTTCCCAGAAATTATTGGAAAATTACAGAGCCATAAAATAAACCCTAATTTCTACATTTTATGACAGTGACCTAACGGTATTGTATATTCCACAATAGAACTTCAATATAATTTGAACGTGTTGGTTTTTGTTGTATTGGCAATAGATATCAATACATAAAAAAATACTTTATCTGGTAAATAGAATGACTTAGGTGTGTATGTCACACTGGTAAAACTATATTAAAGGTGTGCATTGAGTAACACTTGAATAAAAAAATCTATCTTAAATAGGCAATTTTCTGTGGTTAAGACTGAGTATAGATAACCTTCCATACTTGATTTGTGTTTCTTATGGAAACAAATTGCACACCGTGATTAGAGCCATCGTAACTTTATGTAACTTCACTGATAACCACACTTTTTCATTCCCACACAGTTTTTACACGAACTGGAGTTGCCAAGTTGCTGTCACAGGTACCGAAGTGTGAGGTTAGAGAACAAAACAGGGTAAAACCAAGGTCAAATCATACAGTACCCCACAAAGCTGCCTGCAAGTAGAGCTAACACGTAGCCTTTGACTTGAGCTTTGATTTTCATACGCAGTGAATAGAACCAGGCGTTTCTACATAAAATACCCACAATTCCATTTTTACTATTTACAAACTCATAAATATATATATATATATATATATATATATATATATATATATATATATATATATATAGTCTACAGTAGGAATCATTTCCCCACCCAAAACAATCATACAAAAAACAACCAACCATAAAAAACTCTGAACCCAAATAAAATAGATTATTTCTATCAAAAGAAATAAAAATAAAACAGAAACCAAATGTATTCATATTCCTTTGGAGTGTTTTGCTATGTTGATCTGTAGCAGTACTTGTGATGTCGAGCCCTCGGGAGTTTTAAGACCTGAGTGTCTTCGGTCAGGTGCAGATCACAATAGCGCTGAAATCCCTGGGAGGGGCCAGGCCCGAGGCCAGGTTTATGTAATCCTACACTGAACATACAAAGAAAATTTAAAAAAGGGAATAAGGATTGAGGGGGAGGGGAAGGGGAGGAGGGGGGATAAAGACAGTTTAAATATCACAGGTCATCACCACCCTACGGTTCGGGGGACTGCTCTGACAGAGTGTTGAGCAGGTTTTTGTAGGTTTGGGAGTTCATGTAGCGGGGATATGAGTCTCTTTGCATTAGTGTGTAGATCTGCAGCTGGGCATCTTCGAACGTCTGCAAGTTGGGTTCCTGCATGTTCCTGTTGATCGACTCACGCACACGGGAGTCAAGGCTCACCTGGGAGTCAAGAACAAGGGTTGGAATTAGAAAGAACAGAACAGCAAGTGCACATTTTCAATGACATACTGTCTATGAAGGAAATGTTTGACCTGTTGAGAAATAAGCTTATTATTTGAGTTTGATGACAAACCGTATACCACTCTCATGTCTGAAGTAACTATGAGTCAGACGGTTAGCTTAGCTTAGCAAAGAAACTGGAAATGGAGTAAACAGCTAGCCTGGCACTGTCTAAAGGGAACAAAATCCACCTACCAGCATCTCTAAAAATCATTAATTAAGAACTTATAGTTTAAAAAAATAATTTATGGCTTCATGTGCTCTTTCTTGGTTAATTTCAGTGGTCTCCGCTCGCCCAGAAACAGTCCAACATATACTTAGCATAGCACAGCATATAATTAGTTTTTTTGAACAGAGTAAACAAACACGCTATGAGATATTAGAAAGAACCACGCTAGCTGTTTCCCTCTGTTTCCAGTCTTTTTGCTAAGCTAAGGTAACCAACTGTGTACTTACCGTATACAGACATGACAGTGGTATCAATAGAGAAAGAGAAAAAAAAGGTATGTAGATAGCTAAAAACACAAGATTTCAATATGTCAAAGTATTCTTTTTATACACCCTATGTCGACCAAGGGTGCATTTGATAACTAAAAGGTGACGGAATAGGACAACTTGGCTGTTAGCTATTTGTTAGCAAGTTACTGTTATTAGCTAAGGCACGTGCAACCATAAAACAGCATTGCTTTCAGATATAACATTATCCACATTCCACTATAACTCAATTTGAATGCTGTCAAAGTGATTTAGCGTAACTTACAGAAATATATTAAGCCTTAAACCGACATTTGGACAAAATACTTGCTGCAGATTGGCATATTGGGTTTAAGGATCCCCTCAACTTTACCATTCTGCTGATGCCTCACGTCTTATTGCCTGTAGCATCAGTTTTTCATTGTTATAAAAACGTAGTTCTGGATTCTTTACTCTGTTGGTAGTGCACCACAGAGCAGCTTTGAGGCAATGTTTATGTTGTTTGCAAGCAGATGAAAGTCACAAGCAGTCACCTTCACACAATACTAAATCAATGGTTTTCCCCTTTACTTAATTGCGCTCGGTCTATATCTTCAAAATGTTCCCAAAATGTCAAACTATTCCTTTAAAGGCAGGGAGACCGAGGACATTGAAGAATGATGAACATTTGTCACATATCTGGAAGTTTCACCCTTGAGATCAACACATTTTTAATAACAGTGAAATCAAGAGCTGTCAGACCTCTTTAGGCGAGAGAATGGAGATGTAGTCCTCATAGATGACACGAGCCCTGTCCTCTACCGGAGTCTTATTGGCGTCTTTGCTGAACTCCTCACAGGCTAACCAGAAGAGCATGTTCTCTTCGCTGAACTCGGTGCGAAGAAATTGCCGGAAGGAGTTCCTCCCCGCTGGGCAACACATTAGCTTGTCAAACGACTGCCCCCACGAGCACACCTCCTCCAGCGTGGGCTTCGGGCTGCAGAGAGCGTGGACAACATTGGGGTGAGTGATTTCAACATTTATTTCCTCAAATATGCTCCGTTGATTTTGCATTTTTGTGCAGTGAATTCAACTTACCAGTCTTCACAGTCTGCGGTCCCTTCATGGACGTCATAAGAAGCCTTTCGGTTCCTTTCATCCCGGTCTTCATTCCTTTAGTGAGAAAGACAGATTATGAACTGCACTGAAGAAATTATTCATGTGATATTATGTCATCTTGTACATTTTTATCATTTACATTCCAGTGTAACAAACGTTTACAAGCAAATGAAGCCACCACTAGTTGATGGGCGGAAAAATTATATATATATAAATACAAATATTTGATATTTAATCAAACATCTTTGGGTTTTTAACTGTTAAGGACATCATATTGGGTCTGGGAAATTGCAATACACAACATAATGAATATGCTCAGCAGATAGATAAAATAAATATTCAGATAATCTATACATATACACATTTACAGTATACTCATGCTGTATATAATAGTTATATGTCTGCTGTTTGTCTGTATCTGCGATGTCTTGTAACTGTCTGATTTGGTTTGATTTCATCCACACTAAGCTTACTGAAGGAGCTCCCCTTTCTCACATTGTCAGCAGATAACTAACTGCCGTTTACATAAGGCTGCAGCAGCATAAGTGTCAGATCACATGCAAAAATATCAAGAACAACAGACACAGTATAGCTCAGGCTGTGCTGTCCAGTGTGCAGTAATGTCGGCCATGCTGCGCCACAATGATCAAGTTCTCGAGTGGGGAAGACGTACCAGGAACAGCTACAGCAGCAGCACCAGCAGAAGCAACATGCATTTGATCCCCGTGGGTTGGCCTGGCCCGCCTGGCCCGCTTGGCCCGGCTGGCCCGCCTGGCCCGGCTGGCCCGGCTGGCCCGGCTGGGCCGGTGCAGTTCCCCCCGCTGCCGACTCTTGCTGCACCGACATCTGCCTCTTTCGCATCTCCATCCGCTCTGATCCCATGGGCTATAAACAGAGGAGAGTCACTGAGTTTAGTGTTTTAGATGTCAGGAATTGGAATTAACTGAGATAATATCTTGTGGTCAGAAACTGTCTTGACCTGCAATGGATTTGTAACATAAACATCTGTGCCAGTGCAATACAGATAGTGAGGCCAGAACTATGAGACCAAAGTCCAGTGTGGCATCCATTTTACCACATACATTAGATTTATTTCATTCACTCATCAGCTGCCACCTATAGTATGTGTTACTGTATGAATGCTGCCGGTGGTCTCTGGCAGGAGCATGTGCTGGCATGCCCAGAGTTTGGAATGCTGTTTGATCCATTCAGGGGGAAAGTATGGAAGTTGATTTGGCACCTACACATGTCAGCCCCTGTCGTCTCAAACTGACTGCATATGCCCTTATAGCCTCCAATTGCATAGGTAAAAGGGATGGATTGTTGACTATGGGCTCAATGATCATATCCAATATTGTCAAAGCAGTGCATTAAAATATCTGCAATGCTCACTGGGCTGGAGCAATGAATTAAATACACATGAAAATAATGCAAATATGTGTCTTTAGATTCTTGTCAGGTGTCACTTTGCCATGCACCCTGAGGCTACATTGATCATGTCCAGGGGAAATTATAATTGTGTAGAGCGTTTTCAACATAATCTCTTTTAAGGTTTGTCGGCCTATAGATACAGATAGGCTATTCTCACAGAATGACTTATTGTCTGGTTTTAACAAATGTGCCATCACCAGGTCAGAACATTTATGTAACAAAGCTGTCGCTTCCAACACACGGCATCATCCAGCTACTACCTGACACAAGAAACGATGCTTTAAAAAAAAATTTTTTTTAAATGTCAGGAGATTTGGTACATGGGAGGGGGGCCCGAAGGCGCAGCTTGTAAATCTATAACCGCAGCATCGCTCTATCACAGCCTTTCAGTGCATACAATACCATTTGGCCATTTCTAAAATGGATCCGCGCGCGGTTCCACTCAGATTCAGAGCAGGCTTCAGCTGCATATTTCGTGCATTTTGCCAAATGGCATATTTTACGCGTTATATGTGTCGGGTACTTCAAAGCTCACACAATTGCAATATACGTTATGGCTTGACTATAGACGATGAAATGGGGGGTGCGGGTGGTCGTATCCATTCAGAGGATAAAATCATGATAACATCAAATAAACCGCTATTCTCATATCTTACCGTAGCAGAAATGTGAACGACGCTGGGATGTACTGGTTCCTGAGCGATTTTATCAGCGGAAACCATTGCAATAGCAACTCGCACAACACATCAATGGAAAGTGACACCACGAAGAACCGTAGAGCTTCTGCGTTCTGGACAACCACCAAAAAGACACTGCCTAGATCTGTTAAAAGCCCACTGTACAGCAAGAGAGTGACATGCCATTTACAATACTGGGAAACTGCTTTAAATACTCCGCTTGCGAAATGTCCGTGCAATGATACATCGGTTTGCCACCAGTACTTACAATTTCACCATGTATGCACAGCGAGAAGAGGTAATTCTTGCCTTGATTACATCCGATGGCACATAAGGCTTTTTTTTTCCGACCGGCTGCTTCAAGTCAGTACGCATGCGTCTTCTCTCCAGCTCGTAGTAACCCAGTGAAGAGCGTAAACCCCGACAGTGTGGTACTGTTTTTTACAGTACAGGTCCTTTACCCTTCCTTGTACGCGATAGACTCGGGCTATGAGAGAAATAAAGGCTACAAACTAACTCACCACCAGCTTCCCTTGAGCTTTTGTTACATTAAAGCGATTTACAAAAGCCCAAATATCCAGAAATGTAACCCCCCCCCCCCCCCCCCCCCCCCATAAGACATAATTTCGTTGGCACATGCGCCAGTGAGCCTTTGCCTGAAGTCGCTGTCTATGGTGCTGAAACAGCCAGAAGCTGATAGACAGCAGCATTTCTTTTTAACTAAACCTCCCTGGAGGATAGCATGACTTTGACAGCCAATGTTACATCCTTTGGGAAGTTTATGCTTATATGTCTACTGTGAGCTACATGTGTACACATTCCTAGCTGATCTATGCATAGAGTGCACCCAACTGTTTGTAGTTTTATTATTTTGTAAACACGTGTGACTTTTAATCCTCTTGTCACATACACTCTCATACTGCATAATCACACCCACACTCATACACACAACCTTTCTGTCAATGCATACACAGTCTTGTCAATACACACACACACACACACACACACACAAACACATGTATGCATTTATATACATGCATCTTTTTAAAGCATTTCTGTTGTTTTTATCCTGAATCTGTGTAATATCCATATAGTAGTTTCAATCTGAATTAAATAGACTATTCAAGGATGGCAGCTGCAGTTGAGATAAAAGTTAATAGACATTATGTTGCATTGCTTCTCTCTATGCAACACTGTTTATCTGCGCTGTCCCTGTTAAAGGCACAGGTTGCCATTACTCCTGGCAAGATGTGCATTGCATTTAAGCACTCAGTCATTTAGTCTAACTCTTCAACAGAAGATTGCCAGGCTCCTCTGTGCCTAGTAATCTACAGCATAGGCCTGATGTAGAAGACAACACTGCCATCTGAAGGTAGCTCGAACTGCAGCACTAACATGATGTTCTCAATGCGCACTGACTGACTCATAGATTCTCGATGGTTGTATGAATTAATGAAAGGCACGGCAATGTTTGCATGGTATGATCTCTTTGATAAGATCCCTAATATTTGAAATGCTTGTATGAGTATTAAACTATGACAGTGCAATGTCTATTCGACGCTTACTGTAATGATGCTGGAGATAGTGGTATGTATTTTTCACACATATATGCCTCTATTAATGTCGAGGTGCACATAATGTTTTGTTTTGTACAAACACCAGATGGCACTCTGCCTATTCTGCAAATGTGTAGTACAACATACTGCATTGGATCTAATTATCTGTTTAATTTACACCAATATATGTGTGCTGCCTGGGTCAGATTTTGTTAAGATTCTCTTTGCTATGGAAATGAATGTCATCCACCCCACATTGTAATGGGAAGTGCTGCAAAATGTGAGCGCCTGTAATACAAAACTGAGAGAACTGTTCTTACAGTGTTCACACAGACATGTGCTGCTCCATGATACAGCCTATTGAACCATATAAGGATTAGGCATTCATCTGTTCCGTTATCTTGTCCAAAAAAAGGGAAAAAAGGGATTTCTTTCCTGTCCAGATTAATTACTGTGCTGAATTGGGGCATGGCCTTAGCATCTACACATCCTTGTTACCCTCCAGAGATATGAACATGTGACTTTCTCCACAACACTTCATTTAACACCTTCCCCTGTGCTCATGTTATGCAACACAGACCCACAAATAGCCATGAGAGATTGATATATACACATACAAACACACACACACACACACACACATACACACACACAAACACACACACACACAAACACACACACACACACACATACACACACATGCACAAGCAGCAAAAGATGCTTTACGATTTGGAGATGTTGACGAACACACATACTTTTCCCTCTGAGACCACAATGCCAAGTGGAGAAGGGAGTCTGAATACACAAGGTCACACGGAGGAGTAGGACGCCAAAGCTGGGGGACAGGATGAATAAAATCTCCTCACCGAGTGATTAAGATGATTCAAAGCATTGCGAAGCTTTGAGGAAAGTAAAATTAAATGTAGATTTGATCACTGGAGCTCAATATGCAGATATATGCACCAGAGATGAACACCTCAAGGGATCATGCACGGCATCTGTGTGCATTTTCAAGGTGAAGATATGTCGTCTAATCCCGGCAACAAAGAGGGCGCAAACTCTCCATTTAATTTTTATTTCTGTTTGACATTGTTCTTCTAATTAATTTCCCCAATGTGTTCATCAAGTTGTTCTTTGCACTGTTAATGTCAGGCTCAATTTAATAAAACACAATCAGTGTCTTAATCCTTGTAACCAAGTTACACAGACATCTGTTCTTTTGTTTTTAACTTTAACATCACATTATCAATCAAACTCTAGGCGGTATGTCTCCATACAAACTGATTGTCAGTTAGGGGGTCAACACAATTATATTGGCCTCATTTAAACACATTTCAGAACCTTGCAGGAGAAAACATTGTTGTAGCTTTGCGCACACAGTATCCTGTGATTCTATCTGACCTTTCTCTTTGATGTAACATGTCTATCTTTATTGTCCCTCAAGAGAATATTCCTTTTGCAACCATGAAAGAAAAAAAGAAATACACAATAAACACAAAGGACAAAATCCAATCGACAATTAGCTGAGTTCAAAATGCCATCCTGGATCTCATATCAACTTGTATAATTTCAATAACCTGCACACACTGACAATACGACACGCTGCGTGAAATGTGCAGGAGCTCTTGAGACAGTCGATAGTCACCAAGTTGAGAGACACCTCTTTGCTCAACTGACAACAACTCCGAAGGTTAAGAGGCATGATCCTTATCAGGTCCGGCAGGTTTCAGTTCTGTATACCTGGACTCTATAATAACGAATGAAAGGCATCATAGGTCATGAAATTACCGCTGGAGCATAATTAAGGAATCGGATTTAATGGGAATCATTTAATAAAGAGTTGACTTTCATTACCGCTTTTAAAAGTTCTCTAAATATAACCTCTTACAAAGATAGTTTGGATAAATGTATATCTGTGATATAACACAATACATGGTATAGGCCTAATAGGGCATACATTTGTGAACTGACTGCATGGCCAATCACATCCCTTTTCAATTGAAAACTCGGTGTGAATGATTATCAATGAGATAGTGAGGGACTGTTTGTGACATATTGTTTAATCTGTATGTGCGGAAAACTGGATTTAGTGTAAGCTCAAGTCCCTGTAAAATAATGATCCCGGTAGCCCAGAAGTCCAAGCAGACATTTTGACTTGACATAGCAGGAAAAAGTGTAAACAATAACATTAACACGGTAGCTTCTACTCTGCAACATTAAACCAGCATTCACAACACCAGAAACCCTGAAACCAACTGAGATCAATGGAATGGAGACATCATTAGGGTTATTAATTACACATGAGCTGTTTCTTACAGGGAAAATTAAAAATGTCTGCAGTAAAAAAGGTCTGTTGTTTGAGTCTGGCTGGGGACAATTGTCGCACAACACTGTTCCTGTTAGCTGTCCATTGTTTATCTATCAAATAAGTGCTAAAATACTTAAGGGGAGAAGCTACAAGTGAATAGGGGGAACATTTGTACTAATAGATATCATAATGAAACACCCCGAGGTGATTACGTACATTAAGGCAATATTTTCTTTTCTGTTACATACTGTCTAAAATGTTGTGTTTAAAATGGCTAATTAGGCATCAACACTAACCGTTGGTGAATTTTGTAGAAATCTACAGATGCAAATAAACTTATGGATGCAAAATAGCTCAAACTCTAAACATTGACCGGTATATAACATGTTTTTGTTTTTGCCTGGGTATGTTACCCTAAATAAACATGGGGATTTCAAAGCAAAGCAAGCATGGGTGTAAATGATAACATTAGCAATAGCCAGTGGGCCAGCTGCAGAGTTTTGTCCATGCTGTCTCTCTGGAATAGCTTACTGGGACACTGGGACACTGGGAACTGACCATCGTTAGTGGGATTTTTCTGCAATGACAAGTCAAACTGTCTGCTGTGCAAAATGCCTGGATTTGAACTTTTAAATTGATTAATGAACTTATTCTTAAAAAAAGGAAAAATACAGTAAGACAGCGTGAAGGTAATGTATTGGCATTAATATTCATATGTGTATGTTTTCTGCAGTTAAAATTGAAACTTCACTAATTTTACACATTTAACATTTTACAGGTGGACTTTACTACTGCATATATAGGGAAAAATGTTGTATTAAGGATTGTGTGGGAGCTGTGTGAAGGTTAACTCACGTCGTGACGTCATTTGGGTCTGAAAAATACACGTTTAAAAATATAAAACATAAAGATAATGGAGGTGTGGAGTGAGAAAGAAGGAGTCTAATCTCACCAGACCTATAGCACACCCAAATCTCAGATCATACGGTTTGCGGCTGATTTGCATTGTGAGTAATGTAGGCGCCATGTTTGGAAAAATAAATGTGTGGAATTAGAAAGACAACCTGCAGGTTTATGTGTTGTAGAACTGCAATGCTGAATTGTTGTCTTTTCATTCACTTACGGTTGTGTTGCATATCCTTTTATAGACATTGAATTATGGTCAATATGCTAAATATTTTGACTGTAATTTAACAAACTATATTTTATCTCACAGAGACCTGGTGAGGAAAAACATGTGTGTGATGCTTATGTGATGATCTGAACTGACTCCTCTGTCCTCCCACTCGGTTTCTGCTGTTGCTCTTTTTCAATCCTCTTTTTCAATCCTGTGAATATAAACATAGTCCTCCTCACTACAAAAGCTATCGCAAATCTTTATTTTTCCATTTGCCAAGAATGATTCTGCAGCCAAGCACAATCACATTTTCAGACTACTGTTGGAAATGAGTCAATGTATTCTCAACTCACTAATGAATTGGGACATTGTGTAGTCTGTCTGTGTTACTGATTGCACAACTTAATTTAGATTACCAATGACTGGTATCACACTATTTCAAGACACACTATCTTCTTTTAATCTTCTTAGGACAGGAAGTATTTCTCTAAATAGAAGATTGGCAAGAAGCAAAGGAAGCTGCAGATGATCAGAAAATAACAATCTAGTTACAATAACAACAACAACAACAACAACAACAACAATAAACAAGAGTATTAAGGATATATCACTTACTGCAGGTGATTAACAATAAGAAACAATATAATTTGAGAGATGTTATGGGGGATGTATTGCTACTCTGAACCTCACACGTTTATTTAAATTAAATTAAATTAAATTATTTGGAGAGAATACTTCAGCGACAGGATTATGTTATTTGTTGCTGCTTTTTACTGCAACAACTAACAAGAAACATACTGATTTGTGCTGTAACAAAGCATTTCTGAAATAAAGTCAACAGTATTGTACAGCTGTAGTTTTACTTGACTGGTTGGTGAGTTTTTCCTGTATTGGCTCCAAAATAATAATAATAATAATAATAATAATAATAATAATCAGTCTTGCATTTATGATAATGACGCTTTAACTTAAAATCAGTAATGCTCACAGGGGGGACACAAACTAAAACGTGCCCTTACCTCAAGGCATACCATCTCCTGTTCCTCTGGGGCCGGGTCATTGTAGTTCACTGGGTATCCCACACCATGTCGGAAGGCCCGGACCAGTCCCCGGATCCGCTGCCACATCAGGGCCCTGGTGCGTCTGATCCCCCGTAGAGCAGACGTGGGCCTGATCTCCCACTGCTTCACCGCTCTAGCACCTGTCATGCTCCAACCATGAGGCCTCACTCGCCACATGAGGCTTGAGTCTCTTAGGCATCGTAACAAATCCACACTTCTTGCTCCTTTCCTTTATGTTTTTTCGGCGTCTGTTCTGAAGCCCATTGTGTGAGAAAGAGAGAGAGAGAGAAAGAGAGAGAGACAGAGAGAGAGAGACCGAGAGAGAGGGGAGAAAAGCATCAGTGACCCTGACGAAGAGAAGAGTGTTTACAAAGGAGAGGGCAGAAGGAGATTAGGACAATGTCCCCAGTGGATGCAATCCTGATTCCTCTGTGCTTTACTGTGTCTCACCAGCTTAGGCCAGATTAAGCCAGGAGGTCTTAGTGTCTGAGTGAGATGGACAGAGAGGAAGATAGTGACAGGCGTGGATTCATTTGTGATTGTATATGCTCCTTGATGAAACCTCCCATGGTATAGAATGGATTAAAAGGCATTGGTAAAGGAAACAGATGATCGCAATGTACATCCAGCACCATTAATATACACTCTGTGGTGCTAATGTGTGTTACTGAGGAGCTATAACAACGTTACTTGGTTGTGTCGCTCATTACAGACTCACAAGGATAAACACAGATCAAAGCTCTTCACTATGAGCAATCAAGTGACTTCAAGCTCTCTGTCATCCTCATAAAGGCACCACGTTAAATTCTCCCCTTGCTGATAACACAGTCAATTGTTATTGATTGGCTGGAGTCACATGTGGTGGATACCTAATTTTCTAGCCTCATCAGGATGTTGGAGGTTTTTCCTCCTTGTTTTTTGGGGAAAGACTAGTGAATTATGAAAACGACAACAAGGGAGTCAAGTATAAACATAACTTCCACATTGTAATTTACACTTAACACAATCATTATTTTATTTTGGTTCTATAAAGTCAAGCAATGTAACAATGAAAAATTCTTAGTTTCTATACACACAATTGTTTTGACCAGGCCTCTTCAGACTGGATTCCAGTTTTAAAATGTTGTTTCCAGGGAGGGAAAAAATAAGAAATATCATCACATTTCCAAATTTAGCGATAGTCCCGCTTATAGCCCAAATGGATTTTGAAGCACTGTTAATACAATAATTTAAGTAAAAATACAATGAATGTATATCATTATTATTATTATTATTATTATTATTATTATTAGTAGTAGTAGTAGTAGAATCCTTAAAGACAAACTAACCATTTAAACAATCTTCATAAAAACACCCATAAAATGCAGAGGTGGAAGGTACAAATAAACATGTTTAGTTACTATCCATTTTCTGCTACTTTATACTTCTATACTGCACTTCAGAGACATCTATTGCACTTTTGACTGCACTAACTGTATTTGACACTTCGTGATTGATATCTGTGATGCTTTTCAAAAAGAAAATTGAAATATACAGCAATTTCTAGTTTTGATCGATACTTGTTTATATCTTCTATGGTTTGTCGGTAATCCATATATTGCATAGATGCTTGTCATTCAGGGAACTCCATCGGCTTGTATTTGTCACTTATTTCTGCTCTTAATTAAACGTTAAAACCTAACTCCACTCCTGCCCTCCTGCT
The DNA here is from genome assembly GCF_009769545.1 of Cyclopterus lumpus. Taxonomy (NCBI): domain Eukaryota; kingdom Metazoa; phylum Chordata; class Actinopteri; order Perciformes; family Cyclopteridae; genus Cyclopterus; species Cyclopterus lumpus. Next base: position 11,928,649 of record NC_046982.1, read on the forward strand.
CAGAGACGCATGTGACTGTCACATGATAGAGCGTGACGCGGTGTTGTAGTCGTCAGGTGTTCGCACAAGGAAACGGGTGAGTAACTCAACCTAGATGTTTCTCCGTTATTAGGTATCAGAAAAATACAAAATAAATCATATTTATTAGATGTGTGGGATACTGAGAGTGCGCGTGTTAATGACGTTAACTGGCAAACGGTTGTCATAGTTTCACGCGGTGGCAGAATGGATGTTAGCGCAGCTAGCTTAGGTTAGCTGCTAGCTTAATGCCTAACGTTACTGCGTTACCTAGCGTTATGTGTCTTCGTTCACGTCATATGTTGGCAATTTTAAATGTATGTATTGTATTGGACTATGGGCCTTAATTTAGTTTATGTCGGAAAGGCCCTCCATGTCGTGACATTGGGTTAAGCTAGCTAGTTGTCTATGACCTAGTTAGCTAAACTAACGGGAACGGGGGTTTAGCTTCAGCTGCTGGCCTGAATGACAGCTTGTTAGCTCGCTAGCTAACGTCAATTGACGCCAGCTGAACTGTAAAGATAAAACGTAAGGTTAACATTTCTGATATACGTCGACATTTTCACGGTTTAAATGGCATATTATTTTAGCTCAAATATTCTTGTGTAATCGCTTTACTCCTGAGTTACAGCGGTGTAACAGCCAGCTAACTAACCAAACTAGTTTAACGTTACTGTTATACCATCTGTATTTGATGATCAGCATCCGGTGTTGTATTTTATACAATAAAAGGTTAATGTGTATAATCTAATTTACAATTTTCAGCTACCGCACACAACCAGGCCAGCAGTAACATTGCCACTGATATATAGTGACTGTGCTGATGATTTTTTCTGGTGATTGCATCCAGGTAGAGTTGGAATTTCCTCCATACATATATACTGTAGTGGATATATTAACTACATGATGGATATCCGCGGGGCTGTGGACGCAGCAGTTCCCACCAACATCATTGCTGCAAAGGCAGCTGAGGTGCGGGCCAATCAGGTCAACTGGCAGTCCTACCTGCAGTGAGTACACATTGCAACAGTACATCATGTGAATATACACTTGATGAGGTACACCTGTCCTGATGCAATTCAACACAAACCGCTGTTCCATTCATTTAACTTCAAGAAAATGTATACATTGTGTTTCATATTGAGGTCATAGTGGTGGTGTTGTACTTGACTAATTTAAATTGAAAGATGTGGTCACCTCATTTACTTGTATTCCTCTTCTGCTCCAGGAAATGTACTTGTAAGATATATGTAAGAACATACAAAGTCAACAAACTGTTCTTAGACAAGCTAAGCTCTCATTACATCAATCCTTTTGAATACATCGGTGTAATATTGGAAGACCAAGTACATTATGTCAATCTTAAAGCAGCTCTGAATTAGTTCCTGTGTTGTGATTCACTGTCTTGGGTACTACTTCCTCGTTTAGACTGCAGATCGCACTCGTGACTCACATTATCATTTCTAGAAATCATCTGACGGCTTGATTCCTTGTTTCATTTAGTTTGGATATTCTTGCATGTTTTACTAAAACTGTCTTCCTCTATGGAACATCCACAATGTGTTTTGCCTTAACCTGTAAATACCACATGTTCTAGTTAATTGCCATTCTTGTGCCAGCTGCTCTTGCAATAAGAAGTAGCATTATAGTGACAAGCCAAATTCCTGCAGTGAGAGGGTCATTGGTATATATGTATGTTGTATATCTTGCTCCGATGGTGAATTCCTCATGATTAATAATGAATTAGCATAGGTAACTAACTTTATCGGTCAACCAACTGTTGGCCTTGTTGTTCAAAGTTAAGAATGTACAGTAGTATGCGTAATTGCAAATTGTAGTAGCATTGTGCTAAAATGTCAGTGGCTTAATGGATTTATCTTGCAGGAGCCAGATGATCTCTGCAGAGGACTGTGAATTCATCAAGAAATTTGAGGTGGCAAACTCTGAGGAGAAAAAGGTCATACTTACCAATGAAGGACATCAGGTATTACTTTAGATTTCTTTACAGTTGGTTTCAAACCTTTTGTTCACAACCTTACAATTTAAGCAGACCGGTTGCACAAAGAAGTTAAATATGCAGCAGCAGCAAAAGTAAACACAGGCGTCTTCCATAATATTTTGCTTTTGGACTCCGAGCTAGCGTTTATGTGTTTTTTAAAATATTAATACCAAGTGGAATAAGTGTTTACCCTTTGGCATTGTGCTTATTTACATGTAAGTATTGAGACACGACAATATGTGTTGCTCTCCTGTCAAAGTTTCAGAGTTGTACAGTTCTACCTCAAAAGACTTTAAACCTCATACAGTGTCTTGGATTTTCAAACAACTTTACTTCAGACTTCCTGATTAATGCTTTATTTTCTACCTGTAACATACCCACCCCAATGCATATTCTTGCATTATTCTGCTACTGTGCTATTGTTGTAATATAAGCATTTTGATGGCCAGAGTTGAGCTGGTAGAATAAAAGCATAGAGTGAATAGGTATATGGTTGCTGTTGTGGCCTTCTGACTTTGTATTTATGTTTGTGTTTACTTAGTGTGCAAAGACCTTCTTGAGCCTGATGGCCCACATCTCCAAGGAGCAAACAGTCCAGTACATCCTGACTCTGATTGATGATACTCTGCAGGTACACAGACTGACATCCCTATGAGTGATTGCATCTGTTTAATGATGAAGATATCACATGCACTCTGTCAACACTGATTTTACATCATGACATATTTTTTAATCGATTCCATAATATAATCTTTTTTTATAATTCATTGAGATAAAAGAAAATGGACAGAAGGATTGTATTCCATGCAGTCAATCAGTTGCTTCAGTTGTGCACACAATAAGTTTGAACAATCTGTAATACCTCATCTACAATCCCAATGTATCTGTGTCTCAGGAGAACCATCAGCGGGTCAGCATCTTCTTCGACTATGCCAAAAAGACGAAGAACACCGCTTGGTCCTACTTCCTTCCAATGCTGAACCGTCAGGACCTTTTTACTGTCCACATGGTTAGTGAAGAGTTTTTAATACTACATGCAAGTGTTTTTCAGAGTCATATCACAAAGCAAAAATTTCACTAGAATAATAATAATATAGAATATCAGAAATCATATGTTCAGAGACAAGATGGTGGATTCCACAGACATACTTTTTTCACAGATGTGACTGCTTCTAATCAAAGGAAGGCCTCAATAATTCCTCACAAAGCAACCTTCTCCCTTTCCCTTGAAAGCAGGCAATTCATTTAATGATTTCTTCCTACCACCCTTTTCAGATAATAGATGACCACCTAATGAAAAACTGAGTACTGAAATAGGGCACCCACAGCTTTATTATAAAAAACAGCCAGATGGGCATAATGGGACCCCAAGTCTGCAACACAGCACTTGAACTTAATCCAACTGTCATGCTGACACTTGTTTATAAATTATAGCCTCGATATTTCAACACATCCTCTCCTGGCAAGAAGGAAATTATATACAGAATTTGTTACCATCTCATCACAGGGCACAGGAAGCACTTGTTCATGAGATCGTTGATGTGGCTTCAGGCATTTTTGCACTTGGATGAGGTTGTAGCTCATGTTTTCTTTTATTGTCAGTATTTTGGTAGGGTTTTAGAACAATATAATTTAGATTGAAGTGCTTGTGCCCATCCTTCATCCTATTCTCTTCTCTTTATTTCTCCCTCTACCTGGAATTGAAATGAAAGATCTTATGCTCAATGATTGCCTGCTATAAGACAGAATTGTCAACTCTTGTTTCCATCTTCAGTCTCACATTGCTTCCACTTGAAACCCAGGTATCCGCCTGAATCTAACAGCATTTCAAGCCACTGGTTTTGAGAGTGGAGCAGAGCAAAGTAAAAAAAAAAAAAAAAACTACAATGTTGGCCGATATTGAGAAGACGTGCACAGATTGACAAAGCTTCACAACAGCTTGACAATGGCGTTCGTCCCGCACCTGGTGTCTATTGGCTCATCATAAGTCCCCCAATAGCTTTTTAACAAGAAACTGCTGTTTCATGTCACGATGCCAGACAAATCAGTCAGTTGTGTGGAGTTGGTGAATTCAAAGGTCTGAACCCAGGCAAATCTAATGCGTCATAGAAGACATGATCCCATAGCCAGTACTACAAATGAGAAGAAGTTGCAGCATTTCTTTTTTTTTTGCTCTTAATACTAAAACAAAACAGCAACATGTATTTGTTTCATTATTGTTGTGTGAAAATGCAATTTACTGTACGTATATTTTCACAGCAAAAAGAATTTTGACAATATTCTTTTTGCTGTGAAAATATACGTACAGTAAATTGCATGTTTATATGATTGACATTTTAGTCAGAAGTACGAAATGCTATACTGTGATTTTTCAGTTTATTATGGCTGTACATTTCTACTGTTGAAAGATTTCCATGGACAACAATATTAATGTAATATGTCCTCCTCCCTTTTATTAGGCGGCGAGGATCATCGCTAAGCTGGCTGCTTGGGGCCGCGATCTGATGGAGGGAAGTGATCTGAACTACTACTTTAACTGGATCAAAAGCCAACTTAGCTCACAGGTATGTACATTTGCATAGTGTTGCTAAATTATCTTGTGATGTATAAAAGTCTTTCTAAATATCAAGATTACTGAGGTGGTTTCATTGGCTTTTGTCATTGATTTCAAGCACGTCAAACTGCATTTGGATCAGAGACGACAATGTTGTCATGTGACCTGGTACACATTTTGTAATTTTAGTGCTTTTTTTTTTTTTACTATACAATTGAATTTTCTGTCTGATTTATGTGAGTAACAACGAACCTTTTCAAATATATTCGTTTTCAAGATAAATAATGCATTTTAATTCTTCTAGATGTGGAGTTTATGTTCATTTGAAAATGAACAGTTCTTTATGATCATTGTGCTGTTTGAAAGGTCTAATTCACTTATTCTCTTGGCAGCATGAATCAAATTATGGGTCTGTGTACACAGTTGTGTTTTGAAATTAAATAATTAATTAAATTTGTCCTGGCATGGGTTATTCATTTCTTAGCTGTCAAGTTTCAAGAGACATTGGTTTATTCTTTTTTAATAAAGTTGAATTTATTCACTTTTCTTCCAAAGAGTTAAATATTTTATCTAAACATTCAAATTAGTGATTCCCTTAATTATATTATATTTTAGGGCTCAAATTTACATTTATTCGTATTGAGATTCGTATTGATTATTCGCGTGTCAGACCTTGAGACCGTCTGATGAAAGCTGCACTGTAGGGACTGGCTTTGCCTTGGCAGCTGTATGCACCAAAGAGTGGGCTGATGAAACACCTGAATATTGATTCACAGTTTCCGTTGTGCTTCTGCATTGCACACCAATATTTCTAAAACATCCAGAGGTGTTCTTCACTTCAGATATAGTCAGCTCTTCCAAAAAAACATGTGTTTGTCATTCTCTCTTTTGTTTTACGTGTATTTGCAAAATATGTTCTTAAACTATAACCGCTTCTTGAAATGATGTTTTCCTCAACAGCCAGTGAGCATCATCCACTCTCACTAAATTTCCCTTGTGGTGAAGCGTTACAGCTCATACTGTGCAGTCCAGTGCCACTGTAACATAGCATAAAGCGATGGATTGTGAACAATTGTGCACCTGTTTGTCTTGTTTATCTCTCATTAGAACCTACATGGTACAGGTCCAGAAACAAGCACAGGAGCAGTAACAATTTCCCCCAGTGAAGTGAGTATGAGTGAAGTGCGTCCTTGGTCAATCTGGCGCTTCAAAAAAAAAGAACAAACAAACATGGCAGGGCTTTTGCAATCTGGCATCTTTCAGGTGTCACTGGACTTTCATATCCTTTCTTTACGCTCTTTATCTCTCCCACCCTCTTCTTGCATTCCAGTTTTTCATGAATAATTGCAGACTGTTGGAGTCCTGAGACTATCAGAGCAGATTTAGAGGGATTCTCCATTTAGACAGCATGGTGTTTGCTGCCACTGATTGGTTTTAACTGTAGAAGTTGCATGCAAGTACGCCACTTCTCCTCAATGCTCAAAGTGCATGACAAACAGCTTTTCCTCTACATTAGGATAACAAGGGTAAATTGGAATAGCATTTGCACAGCAGCAGCACCCTACCATTATATATCACTCATTTTGTCAAGCATAGCGCTATCATTCTGAGAAGCGTGCTCAGAAATCTATTGACATGGGTGCTATCTAACAATTGAAAGTCATCTTTTCCTCTGCATTTTCAGCCAGGTAACCTTCACTCGTCTGTCTTCACTGCTGTATTGTCTTCCTGCCGGACTTCTTTGCTTTTCTTCAACCTCTGTTGATTAACAGATTAATGTGATCTATTTCCTCCCCTCAGCTTCCACCACTCTAATCTCAAATTTATATTATTCTGCTCAGGTGTGATGGGGCACTTTTCCCTGCTATTTCTGTGTATTGTACTGTTGAGTCTGTGATCTAGCATGTGTTGATGTTTAATACTATAGACTGCATGTGCAATGCCTCAGGTTTGATTGGTGGCGGTAATGCAAGTTTTGGACTGGCCTTCTTCCATGTGCTGTCTCTGCTTGTCAACTACTGCACTAATTGTACTTGACCTTCTAACATGTGTTTGTTTTCCTGATTACACAGCTAAGACTCATGCTTCTGTTTGAGTAAATGTTTGCTTCTTTTCTTTGCAGAGCTCCCAGTACGTCCAGTGTGTGGCTGGGTGCCTTCAGCTGATGCTGAGAGTGAATGAGTACAGGTTTGCCTGGGTGGAGGCTGATGGAGTCAACTGGTGAGTGATAACTCTTTAAAACGGGGTTCCCTTGAGAGTTTCACAGTCGAGAATTTTTTTTTTAAAGATGGTAAAAAGACGACCGTGGGAAATTAGGGGGGGGGCGGCAACTTTGCTTACAGACAGCCGGCAATTTAGAATGAAGTACAGCAATGAGCAAAAAACATAATAAATACAAAAATAGTACAGAGGTTAACATTAACACCACTTTTGTCATTATCCTTTATCGCCAAACTCATTTCTTGAGAAAGTGGCAAGAAGAAGAAGCCAGAAACTAGAGGACCACCCTCTCATATCCATAGCTAGTAACAGGCCAGGTTACATTTTCTTTTAAAAGCCAATTACTGCTGGAATAAAAGAACTCATGGACCTGTTAGTGCCATTTCCAAAGAGGTAAATGTCCATCCTGGCGGAAGCTAATTAAACTCTTTGTAAGAGAGCTCTTCGGCTTTGATGTGTGACACATATTAACCCTTTGTGACCTTTAAGCTTCAAAGGCCACAGTTTCATTCAGATTTGTGGATATTTGTCACATAGTTGATGTAGATGAAAACCGTACCTACAACTAGAACTATTTGTATTCCACCCAAGCTGAACTTAAGCATAGCTCAAAGAAAATCTGAGCTGTAAATCCATAGGTTCATACCACATACTCGCCTGTGACATGGATGCAGTACATTGTTCAGCTACATTTGTAAGGGGAGTAGGTTGTAGTGAATTAAAAAGAACAGTGCAAAAGGCTAAATCCCAACATCTTTCACTTGTCTCTTTCTTGATACAGCATTGTAAAACCAGCTGTACTGCTTAATTTTGATGAGCGTCACATCTTTGCACTTACTAGCTATTTCTCAAACGCATTAATCGCTGTGTAGCTGTCGTCATTAGTACTCTGTATTTTTAGCTACTCTTCCGTTATTTTCAGCAATAATCAGGGATAATGGATGCAGGCACACAGCTTTGAATGCCAACCTATTAGTAAACATATGGTAGCTGTAGTGAATGTTCTTTTCCCAGCTCTTGCAGTTTAAAAAAAAAAAATTGTTTATGAATTTAATATTGGGTTTTCTGTTTTAGCATCACGGCAGTGCTGAGCAACAAGTGTGGCTTCCAGCTCCAGTACCAGATGGTCTTCTGTGTTTGGCTCCTGGCCTTCAGTCCTCAGCTCTGTGAGCAGTTGAGACGCTACAACGTAGTGCCAGCCCTGTCCGACATCCTCCAGGAGTCTGTCAAGGAGAAGGTCACTCGAATCATTCTAGCTGCCTTCAGGGTATGTGGAGAATTATTCACTCAGACTCAGTATTTCTAAAATGTCGCTTTTCACTGGAGTTGACCTCACTGTCTGAATTTCTGTCTCATGTCTTGGCTAAGGTGGCTGCAAGATGTATCTCCTTTCTTCCTGTACATTTGTAGGAATCATTTTACCACATCAACAAATTAGGTGACATTTACATTAGCTACATTACTATTGCATCTTCCAAGGTATCAAACTGAAGAAATACGCATTAAACATCATTGGAATCATCATATGAACCCTGTAAAATATGCAATTATGCAGACACTAGGTAAATGGTAACACACAATGTTTTCCAGCACACATGTTTTCCAGGTGCACATTTGTCAGAAAAAGGCGCCGGTCAGAGCAACTGATGGAAATAGCTGTCACATGAAGGGGTGTCATGAAAGTTAACAAACTAAGTGTCTCACAGTCCTTCTTGTTTTGGGCTAAACTTGGAGATGTCAAATGTTTTTTTTAAATTGTTGCAAAGGTTTGCAGGTCATAATTTCATGCAATCACTTTTATAATGATATAGGACAGTCCGCATGCATTCTTCAATGCAGCACATCATTTGCATTTAAATTGGTGCTGTATTCTCCATCTCAACAAGATCAAACTGAAGTGACAACTCTTGTACAGCAGATGAGGCAACCTATAAACCAGCAAAGCCCATAAAATATACATAAATACAATGTATGATTATGCTGTCCTTTCATCTACCTGCTGTGATTGCTCAAAACAGCCATTGAATATTTAATGTACTATTTTTAAGAGCTAATTTCTGGACTTGGTTTGTGTTTGTGCCAGGTTATGAATTCCCCATATTCTACCCTGACAAAATGAAATTAACGGCAGAGGCCCCATTCACATGCTGTGGTGCTTTTATAGTAGAGGAACTGAGTGAGTCTGACGGGGCACCAACGCAGGTCTGGAACATCTGAATGACATTGAAAATCAACGTGATAACTTCAAGGTCTTCAGATCGCGTTCTGGAAGAAAATAGAAATGATTGCTTGGCTCCCAATATTGAAGGGACACATCATGCTAATTGCATATGTATTTTGGGTTTCTACTAGAAGATGTTTAACTGCATTAATATTCAGAAAACATATTATTATTCTCATATTTTCTGTATGAATAGACTTGTCTTCACTATTTGTCTGAAACAATCGGTCCCTTTTTTTTTTCAGAAAAAGCTCATTCGGCTCTAAATTGGCTTTTAAGACAATTGTGTTTCACATTTGCAAATGTAGCAATCAAGCACGAGGTGGAGATATTCAGATGAAGGGCAGCATATATTCTAATATTAATATTATTAATAAGTCTCTGTAACAGGAAGGGGAGCCAAATCTGAAGGGCTCGTTAAATCACATTGTGTCTCATCTAGGCAGCTCAGATACCCAAATCTATGTGCACATGCACTGAAAGAGTACGCTTTTCATGACTTGTCCCCTTCAAGCATTTTAAGCAGATGAACATTCCTCTCTTATTTTACATACAGTAATAATGCTCTTCTATAACACAATGCATGTGTCTAGTCAACAGCCTGCTGCACCTGACCGACCTTAGCAACATCATATAGACAATTCTTTTTAAACATTATGAGGTTTTGTTGGTGTGCAGAACGAAGGTGGTGGCAGAATAAATCCCTGATCACGTTGTTTAGGTTTTGTTGGCTTGTTCTTTTAACAATGGCTTCAGGAAAAATCTTTATTTACATAACTCACTGATTGAGTTCCCTCTCCCTTTCTACAAGTGCCATTGTACCTAATGGCAACTGTAGAAAGGGAGAGACACTGCAACAGCTCCCTCTATGTTTTTATCTCTGGAGTGAAAATGACTCCTGGTTCCATTTCTGATTAGGTGGGATTGACAAACCCTCAGACACAAAATCTATACCTCCAACAGACAATACGTTACATACCTGATATGAAGTGTCCAGGGTGCCAGATTAATTTTTCGACTTGTTCCAACTTTCCCAGATCGTCCTACCAGAACATGATTTGGACCCTTTTTTTGGATAGCACGGTATTGATTATTAATGCAACGTTACTTGGTACATTTACTTAAGTATTGTTTTTTTTGTGGAAGAAAAACGTTGATGCTACCTTCTACTCGACTACATTTTAGTGGGAAATGTGGGACTTTTTACTTCACTACATCGGTTTATGTGTACATTTAATACAATGCATTGTTGTACATTAAATTAAACCACCCAACAGTATGAAATTAAAACTATGATCTATATTGCAGCCAACTATAGCAGTATAAATATAACCGATAAATGGACCGTTTAGTTAAGTTTTCTGCCATCACGCACATCACGCACTGTGCACCGATCTGTACATGTTCATTGTGTTTAATTAGTGTCACAGAGCGAACGGAAAAGCAGCATCATCGGGAGGGAACATTTCTGCTCCAAGTGCACAAAAGCAGTTCTGCGAGCACGGGGTTGTCACAAGCTCGACCCTCCGGGTGCACTTGCAACTCGACACTCGCTTGTCAAGATGACTTTGGAGACGGGGATGGAATAGACGGTGGCTGATGTCTCGGCTCCGTTGGGGGGCACCAATGACCATGATCATCATGCACACGCAATAATCTGACTACTAGAAATGTTAACTCGCATACTCACTATTAACGGATCCCAGATGCCATTTTGGTCGCAGCCTAGAGCCCTGAAAACACACATTTTTTTATTATCGTCTCAGTCCAATCCTTTCGTCTGATTGTGTTCAGCCATAGTTGGCTTGGACTGATTTGATTGGCAATACTCGCTGGACTGCAACATAATTTAGTTAGAGCGTACTCCTTTTGATTCTGGCATTCACAACACAGCAAGATGACGTCGGTGATGTAGCTACTGTGAGGTGATTCTTGTTTGCCCCCAGCTAACACTGACGTTATCACTACTTCAGCACTAAAACCGTCTATTGACCATCAAACAAAATAGTCTTGTCGAGTCAACGAATTACTGTTTAAGAAATGTGAATTTTTAAATGAAAAGCCTGAGTGATATTCTAGCTCTTTGCAACACCAGACGGCCTCAGCGACCTTGCTCCCAGCACAATGGTGTGGTAAAGTGCCATTGATTACATGGTTGAAACATGAGCTCATACACTAGTGGAGGAAAGTTCGAGCTGATTTTCAAACCCAACTTTAAAGAAGGTATTTAAGGTTGCTTGTGTTTCTTGGTCAACCCGTGTCAATCAGTATTCCGGTGTCATTGTAACTATAGTAAATGGGCATTTGTGTTCCTGATGGACCACCTTTTGTCATGTCTTTTGTTTACTGAAAGAAATTGTTTTGAGACCAAATTTTAGAGAATATTTGCACCATGTTGGATTTGCCTCAGAAGACCACATGTGTTCCTGCTTTTGAATTTTCCCCAAAGCTCGTTCATCACACGTCTCACGCCAGCAGAGCTGTCACATCAAGCCTTTGTGAATGCAACCATAAAAGAAACGGGCTCCGTTTTTAATTGGTGAGAGAAGTTTGTAGTTTGGTTGGACTATATTACAGCTAATTAAAAGCATGGCGGGCAGTGAAGGGAGACTCTATATAACGTCTTGACGTTCAGTGGCTTTTCCCGAGGGTAAACGTTGAGTGAGGAGAGCTACAAAAACACTGCTCCTCAACAAGACATTTTTTTCTCTCTTAGCTCTCCTGATAATGATGCAGATTTTGAGAACATTGGGATTGTTAGATGTAATAGGAAATATTTTTCTTTTACAAAATCATTTCACATTGTTTTTACATGTTGCTGTTTTCCCAAATGCCCTAAATGATTCTGCTCACCATATGGGACCAATGTCACTTAAATTAACCGGTCCATCTGGGAGTCCTCAAAGGGTGGTGTGTGTGTGTGTGTGTGTGTGTGTGTGTGTGTGTGTGTGTGTGTGTGTGTGTGTGTGTGTGTGTGTGTGTGTGTGTGTGTGTGTGTGTGTGTGTGTGTGTGTGTGTGTGTGTGTGTGTGTGTGGGTGTGTGTGTGTGTGTGTGTGTGTGTGTGTGTGTGTGTGTGTGTGTGTGTGTGTGTGTGTGTGTGTGTGTGTGTGTGTGTGTGTGTGTGTGTGTGTGTGTGTGTGTGTGTGTGTGTGTGTGTGTGTGTGTGTGTGTGTGTGTGTGTGATGTTTGCGATGTTTGCCTTAACTTAACTCTGGAAGTAAAAGTTTTGTTGAAAAACATATTCAATTACGCTGTAGCAAAAATATATTTTAGCTCAAAGGCTCTAATCATTTGCTTTGATTTTGCCAATTAGCTCCATTTTAGAGAGATGTTTTTGCAAAAAAAATGATTTGCAGTTAATGGGGTAATAATCAAAATATTAGGTTGTTTCCTCTTCTCTCAGTCCCTCTGCTGAAGCCACTTTTCTTTTGAGTCACCCTAAAATGTCACTACCAGAACATTTTCTCCATTACAGCAGACGGCTTCTTTGTCCAGATATTTTGTCACAGCTTTTAAAAAGCTTTTACAATACTTTAACATCACGTTGTGTTCTTCTTGCAGTGCAGCTCTGCATTCATCCCTTTCACACCTCTCACAACACCTGGAAATGAGTCCTGGTTTAAGAAATTCATTACTTGAATAATGTTATTAATAGTGAAGTTTAGGATGGATTATGGGAGAGTACTTGTTTATTGAAAATCTTGCGCTAGATTGAAGTGTTATTTCATGTCTCTTAATTCTATTTATTGTGATCTACCCCAAATTTGGGGTAGATCACAATAAATAATAATAAATAATATATATTATATTATATATATATATATATATATATATATATATATATTAATAAATAAATAAATAATTGAATAATGTTGATTATTTCCTTGCTCAAGTAGTGTATTCCTTCGCTCATTGATTGATTTGCAGTGGTGAGGACTAGTACTTTTTTCTACTTCAAGCACTGGCTATGAGTAGGTGTAATCTTTCATATGTTGTCGTATCTCAAATGAATTGCCCACTTTTGAGTGGAGTAATACATGTACATCTGTTCCTCACACTGTTTTTCTTGTTGACAGAATCTTCTGGAGAAGTCAGCAGAGCGGGAGACTCTTCAGGAGTACGCCTTGGCCATGATTCAGTGCAAGGTGCTGAAGCAACTCGAGAACCTCGAACAGCAGAAGTATGACGATGAGGACATCAGTGAGGACATTAAGTTCCTTCTGGAAAAGCTGGGAGAGAGCGTGCAGGATCTCAGGTACCCGGTCGATTCCATTTCATGGACAACAGACCATTTCTTTTCAGCCATGAGCAGTTCTGTTCGGGGAGAGCAGATTGCAAAATCGTTCTGTAAAATGAAAAGCTTGAAACAAATATTTAAAAGAAAAGGATATTTTAGTGCTGTACATGAATCTAGTAGATCTTTATGAAGCTATTCTTTTAAAAATCTTTAAGATATGACTCTGTTTATTTTGAATGTAAGTGTTTTCACTAGACCAGTTGCTGTACCTCACATCACAGCTCTTCACCACAGATGGGTTAGAAAAACAATCTGCTATTTTTGCCGAGGTACGAATAAAAAGTGACCCCCACTTAACATGGTGAAGGAAAAAAAAAAAAAAAGTTCTATCTTATCAACAGCTCATTTGATGAGTACAGCTCTGAACTCAAGTCCGGCCGCCTGGAATGGAGTCCTGTGCACAAGTCGGAGAAGTTCTGGCGTGAGAACGCCGTCCGCCTGAATGAGAAGAACTACGAGCTCCTCAAGTAAGATGAAGCATTTATTGTAGTGGGATGGAAATGGAAGCAAAATATGCTTCGTCATACATTAAGATGCAGGGCTGCACCATTATGACCAAAAATGAGACGTCTGTATCTCAGGCGATCATTGTATGAATGTTTTGGGAATTTCAGTGTGAGGAAAGAAAAAGAAAATAGAAAAGGCATGAATAATAATGAGTGGAATGTGATGTTTGTTCCTCTCTAAATTGCATATACAAATTAGGTTATACTGTTTTGTGTGTGTGTGTGTGTGTGTGTGTGTGGGTGTGTGGGTGTGTTCTAAAGATCACAAAACATCAATTTGTGTCTTCTTTGATATTCTAGTCACAAACTGTTTGGGCTATTGACATTCAGTAAACATCCTGACCTACTCATCATCTCATTGTCTCATAACTGTCCTCTCTGTGGCCGTGGTTACATTTGTCTTTTTAATGCAACCTTTGTGATTGGATGCACCAGATCGGCTTATTTGACCCTCTTTCTATATTCACTCCTTTCCCCCCACTTTCAGCAATGCTTTGTCTAACTTTGAACCCAGAGGTCTCACTTATTCAGAAGCCTCATGTTCTTGAATTTTGATTTTAGAGTTTTGATTTTTGAGGGTGTCTCAGTATTAAAGTAACATTAACATTGGCTTTCAGAGAGATCAGTCCATTTCTGCATCCAACACTTTGTCAGTTAAATAAATCTCAGCTATTCTGTTTACTTTATTCAGCATCTGAGAAATATAATCTGCCTATTGATTGATTTATTTTGTATAGCCCAAAATCACAAATTACAAATTGTCATCAGAGGGCTTTGCAGAGTGACCTCACCATTCAAATGCTTCCTATTTTGTCTCCCTTTCTTGAATAGGATCTTGACAAGGCTCTTGGAGGTGTCTGATGATCCTCAAGTCATTGCAGTGGCAGCCCACGATATTGGAGAGTATGTGCGTCATTACCCACGAGGCAAACGGTAAGGCGTTTTTCCGTGAAAGCCAATTCATATCAAAGCTTAAACCCACTATGTGTAGAATTTCCAACTTTTGCACCCCGTTGTGATGGTCTGCACACATGAAGCTCACCGTATCTCCTCAAAGCATCAAGGAGATGAGAGAGATTGTTGTCAGATGATGCTGAAGTTTAGGGGGGGCTTCACTTTCATCTTCTTAAATCCTCTGAGGCTTCTAGTTCTTGTCTTGAAACCTCCTTTATCATCTGCATGTATTGTTTAGGTTTCCTTCAATGTTTGTTATCCTCATGATAGTGTGTGATGGATCAATAATGGGTTTTTCTTGTCTCCCATATTACTCTCATTAGCCTTAACATGTATTATTTGAGCCCACTATAGTAAGTTTTTGTTGATAAGTAACCGTACCGTTGTTTCTGGCCTTTAGCATACTTTTCTTTTCTCTGGTCACACCATTTACTGTGTTATAACATGCATTATGTCTGTTTTCTTTCCTCTTCAAAGCACTATATAATTTCATAAGGCCAGTGATCCTTCATGAGATACATAGAACATTTCAGTCAGGCTGGATTCAATTACCTGGTGCTGGACCACCGAATGACCTCAAACATGATAATATGTTTTTATTAAATAACCCCTGTTATCTCTCTGGATAAAGGTTTTCTCTCATTCCTCCTATTTCAGGGTGATTGAGCAGCTGGGTGGAAAACAGCTGGTGATGAATCATATGCACCACGAGGACCAGCTCGTCCGCTACAACGCCCTGTTGGCTGTGCAGAAGCTCATGGTCCACAACTGGTATGGACACATTTGTAGCTTTATTGATGTCATGCATTCAGATGTTGTTATAGCGAGCCCTTAAAGTTTGAGTTGAGCGAGGCTTTCTGAAATTCAATAACAACTCCTACATGTGCATACTAACGATTCAAGGCCCTGCACACCCTCGCAGGTATTTTTCATTTATTTTGGCTGATTAGACGTCCGCTGAGGTTGAAGTTATGCAAGACTAAGGGACTGTGTACTGATAAGATTAATAAAACTATAATTTGCTCCAACAAAGCCAGCAGGAGATTCAAAGAGATGTAACTTAAGCTGTGCCTGTACACGTCCACACAGCCCGTAAATAAACTACTCAAGCTAGATAAATGAAATCCCCTGTGTGGTGGGTGGATTCTATCAAGGCCTTTCAAGATGACCTGAGATACTCAAATATGTGTTTATTACATCAGTATTCAGCTGGTAAAGTCTATATTTGTTGCTTTATTTAGGTCATGACGTACCAACTAGATAACTGACTGTTGAATGCTATTCACTGAGAATGCAAATAGAACAATATAGAAGACGCATCTATTTTTTTATTTTTTTGCTGTTGTGTTCTTTACACATCAAGGTGGAGTATTGAGTCCGTTTTGATTTGATGTTTTCAACCAGTTGCTTGCTGGTCCATCTTGATGGTTGTTAAGCGTGTGCAGAGCTTTGTCAGTGTGGCTGCAGCTTAAAGACTGCCTCTGTATTTGCGATAGTTTCTGAACTGGGCTCATGCTTGGAGGGAGCTGTTTGTCTCAACGGGATAGTTTGTGGGGGGGAAATATGCTCATTCGCTTTCTTGCTGAGAGTTGAGTGAGAAGATTCATACAAATGTTCATTTCTGTGCACTGAATATGAGGCAACAACTTTCAAATTTCGATATCAGTATTTTCCTTCAAAATCTTGTTTTCTAGTCTCTGACCAGCACCATAACAAACTCTATATGCTTTATTACTTCAGATAAAGAAAACATATGTTCATTTTAAAAGAAAACATGTGTTAGTTTTTCAGTGTCGGTCTCACATTTCGATATCAGTATTTTCCTTAAAAGTATCTCTGACCAGCACCATAACAAACTCTATATGCTTTATTACTTCAGATTTAATGTTTCGGGACCACTCCTCACATTTCCAACCTGCCCATTATCTGTGTGTGTTTTCTGTCCACTGGTGTGCTTGGAAACACTAAAGATCATCTAGCAAGAACGTGAAAATGTGTTTGTTTTGCTGCCACTATCTAAAACACACTCTACTCCCGGAGTAACTGTGGATAGATGCATTGTGTTTATTATCATAGTGTAGTGCTGTTTTTCTATGTAAGTGACCTTAATGTTCTGTGTAAACTGTATGTTCACTGAAGTGTGGGCAGAAGCGTGTTTATCCACTGTAGCAAAAAAGGTTTTCAGTGACTGAAGAAAGAAAAGCAGATTCCCGTTGTCAGACCTACAATCGAAAGCAAGACCCTTTTTCCCCACCTCAACCCCAATACTGCAACTTCCAATGTAAGATAGATCTTTTTTGTTTTTATCTATAATGGGCAGAACAATCTGATATGTGTTGCAGAAAGAGATAAAGGGCGAATGCAGGGTTAATTGCAGGAATAGGAATTTTCTAGAAGTTTGCCTAAAACCCAGAGATATCTTCATGAGTCTGAAACCTGCTTTAGAAAATGTATACAGTATTTGGCCATATTGTGAATCCCAGACTGCAACACAGGAGTAACATAATAGAAATATGGTTATTAAATTTAGCATAAATGGATGGAAGAAAAAGCTGAGTGCTGCATAAAAATATCTCATTTAAATTGAAGCAGGAATTAAACTTGCATATGCGGGTGATAATGGATGGATGGGATGGATGAATTGTAGTTTTGAGTGGAAAACAGGTGAAAACTACAGCATTCCCTTTATAGTGGAGACAAAGTTGATTTGATGTGGATGCATCGTCACTTTATCTCAGCTCCCTGAAAGCAGCAGCATGTCACCAGCAAGGCACACAAATCACATCTGAAGACATTTATCTAGTCTTGTATTTTATTCCACTTCTACTCCTTATAAGTCTTGAATCGCCTGCGCCTCACCTTCTGATGAATTCAGCTTTGTGTGTTGACACGCAGCTCTTCCGGCACGCTGACGCAGCAGCACCATGATTGATGTGTTGAAATGAAGGAATGGCTCTGAGAGAAAGTAAATACTTGAGTGTTGTTGTTTGTGACAGTTTCCTCTGTTCTGCGCTGGCTGCTTCTCCGACGGTTTGTTTACATCGACAGGACCTACTTTGGGGATTTGTGTCAAAAGTAGTTTTGTCCCTTTGGATTATGTGCATGAAAACAGAAGTGTTTGAATGCTGCCGCAGAATGAGGAAAATACTCAAGCTAAAAAAATATATCCTATATCTTGGAAAAGGTGAGGTGTCACTCACCCACAAATGGAAGATGTCTTTTAACGGCAATACAGAGCTTCTCGTATACTTCTGCATTGCCATCAACACATTAGTGGAAACCCATCTGTATTACAATGCATGTCATGTCATGTGGATGGCAGCATTATAATATTGATTGGGGAGCGGCGGAGAAGTTACATCATGTTTACTCCACTGATCCACCCAAGGTGGATCAGTGGAGTAAACATGATGTAACAAGGTCGAGCATCTCTTTGGAAAGGAAATACGCTCTCACCTCCATGTTCCCGCTGTTATATAAAATTAGTCAAACATTTGATGAATTCAGAGGTCATTAAAGCAGTGCCTCTGATGCCTTTTTAATGAAAAACACCCCGGTCGAGCTCAGCCAGCTGGGATTTTAAAAAACAGGGACATTTCATCTGCAGTTGTTTCCCCATTAACCTTAAAACATGCAAAACAGTACAGTTCACATTCAAGTTCATTCACCCACAAACGGAAGATGTTTTCAAAGCAGCTCACCAAGGCCACTGTCACTTTGAGTGGGTTGCCTTTGCTGTTGTTTCCACGAGAAGATCTTCTCGTCCCTACTTCCTGAAAGCCCTGCTGTCATGACAACAGCACAGATGAATGTGTGACTTGAGGTTTAGAAAGTACTCTATTTGTATTTTGCCTTTCACTCTGCTTTTAAAAGTTGTGTGTTTGTGGAACTTTGAGTTGTGATGGAATATAGCTGTTGCTGGTTTAAGTCCATCAGTCCTCAGTGTACACACAGCTCCGTGTTTTTAATGGAAATTGCATATTATTAGATGTCTTTTCATTCACTAGCCTGGCTAATGGGGACGGCCAGATGACTGTTCAAGCTCACTCGTACTCCATTAAAAAGCCAGAGAGGGACTGAGGACATTGTAGGAGACTTTTAAAAGGTTATTCTTCCCTTAGGTCCTTGTTTTACTGAAATTATTACTCAACACAATGTACTGTGGCTGCTTCTTTAATAAATTAGCAAAATGTGCTCTACTTGTTAATTTTTATAAACTTAAAATTGGGGGGTGGACAGTAATCTGATAAATAACTACACTAATGTTCTTCTCTTTTTTTCACATCCTATAAATAAGACTCTTTCTTCACAAATAAATATGAAACATTTGCTGAAATAGTAAAATCTCAGTATTGTAAAGGACGGAAATCTTTAAAGTAATTGTCTTACAATGAGGCAACTTCAGGATGAAAGCCTCTGATTATTTCAATAGCGTTCAGCACAAAAGAGCCCGCTGATGGTGAATATATTTTGCTCTTGAGAAGAATGACTGATAGATTTTTTTCCCCTGAAAAAGCTGAAATTTCCCACACGAGTAAGTTCTTTTCTCCAGATCAAGTGTCATAATCAGTGAAACCCTCACGTGAAGATGCAGCCCGTTGGCTTTTGGAAACACCGTTTACCTCCTGGTCAACATTCAGATGAAACGGGAGATGTTAAAGCTTTGACCGGAGACAAAAATGGAAACATGCATAAAAGTAAAATCTCTATGACTCTATGATTGTGCTGTGTCTCAACAGCCTTTTATACATTTTTATAAGTATGAATAGTCGGATAAAGAAATCCAACCAATGTGTTGCTCTGCAGAAAAATGTAATCCAATGATGTTCATCATGAACACTGGTTTTAGTTTTTAAGAAGCATAATTTAAAGAACATATTTTTCATCATCTTAATGGATTTACCAGGTTTTTTTTTTATTTGTAGATTTGTGAGAGACAATTGATATTTCGGTTGGCAGTAAGGTGAGGATATCATATCATATATCACATAAATGTCACTGCCAAGAAGAAACCTGTAGGAGAAGTGTGACCTGTCACAATACTGGGAGTATATTTCAACATTTACACCATGTCTGGGTCAGAATCTCGCATTCTCAAGATGAGTCTCTTTAATACACATTTATGATGACATTAAAGGATATTCAGGAACCTACTTCCATTCAATTGTCAGTTGGACGGAACAGATTTCACTTTCATGTCTGTCTGTTCAATATGAAGCTCCGAAGCTCACTCACTGGTGTTATATGTCATTCATTTCGTCTGCACCATGAGATATAAAATCACAAAAAATAAAATCACACAAGAAATAGTCTGACGAGGGATGACTTGTTTCTCTGACTTTTAAAAGGAAGTTCAAACTTAGACTAGTCGACTAAAAGTAAGAAAACTAGTCAGAATACGGCCAAAATTGAGCGCAATTTAATCTATAAGGTTAAACATCTGCCCCAAAAGAATCCTTAATCACATTTTTCAATAACAAAATAGTGTTTTAATTGCCGCTGCAATCAATATTTCAGAGATCCAGGTCTGGCACAGAGACCCGTCTGTCATGGTACGGCACCACTAGCTGGCGATCCCCCGCTTCGTTGATTCAGAAAATAATAAGTTTAGTCGGCTAATGGCGCACATCCCTAATTCTGACACAAAGTTGACTCAATTAATCCATTGGTCAATTGGCAGCAAACTAAGCAGCAACTATTTTGATGTCCCAAACATTCTCTGTTCCCAGCTTCTCAAGTGAAAGGATTTGCTGCTTTTCATTGTAATGTAGCTCACTGAACATCTTTGGGTTCAGGCCTCAGGTTCATTGTGACAGGCATGACATCATTATATAAACCAATTAGTCAAGAAAATAACAGATTAATGGATGATGAAAATAGTGCTTAGTTTAGCACAAAACCCCCCAGAAAAACAACTTGTTTTTGTCCCACTTAAACAAGTTATATTGTGTTCAACAGTGAGCGTTGCTGCTATGTGGAAATTGTTACCTTTGAACAAAGCCATGCTAGCTTGCTTACAGTTGTGATGCTAAGCTAAGAGAGTTGGTTGCCAATGTCAATCTTCTCATCTTACTCTCTGCAGAAAAGGCAATACGTGTGTTTTCCAAAATGTCGAACGTTTCCTTTTTAAAGGTGTTCTGAATGCCACCAGGTGGACGAAAATACTTTTAAATCAGCATTAAGTGGGTTTGGATTGCTGCGGTGTAATGTATTGCCCTTTCTTTCACAGGGAGTACCTGGGAAGACAACTCCAGTCCAGCGATCAGCCGCAAGCTCCGGTCGTGGCAGCCCGAAGCTGAACGGTTCCTGCCCATGTGCGTGTATTACTGTGTGGATGAGTGTGTCCTGTATGCACATTGTTCTTTGCGATTTTTGTGTAATGACTTGAAAATCAAACGGTGTGGTTTCCTTCTTTCCTTCTGCACCCGGAATGATCCTCGATGTTACTTGATTTGACTGTCGTGCTGCGTGTCGTGCCCTCTCAGCCATGTGATGTGTGGAGATTTGAAGGTGTCTGTGATAATGTACGCGTCTGATAATGTACAAAACTGCAACTTATTTAAGTCTTACCTGTAAAACATTGTATGTAACCCAATAAAGATGCGTATCTATGGTGATCCTGTGCTGCATTATTGCACCTGCTGATTAACAGAGATTAACTGGATACGGTTATTGAGTTTTCAGACCATATTCGATTGGCTCTCAAATAGTGGAAGCAGCGCATGTGAGGACTGAAGGCGAATAACACGTTTACAAAGAATAGTGTATGTTTCCTTAGTCTTTCACAATTGTGAAGTAAATATCTTCGGGTTTTGGAAAAAGACGAGACATTTAAAGGCGTTGCTCTGGGAAATTATGATGGCCATTTTCTGTCATTTTAAAATGATCAAGATCATCAATAGCTGCAGCCCAACATCTGCATGCAGCAACTTTTCCAAACACTGTCACCAAGTCCTGAAAATAAGGCTCTCCAGGCTTCCCTTAGTTCTGGAGTCCATCTTGGTCCGATGGTGATTGCAGAGAATCAAATAACACCTCGCAGTCTCCTGAAATATAAAGTGTTTCACTGAATGCAAAATGTTTTTTTCATGTTGAAGATATGGAAAGTAAGGTTTAAAATGCTGCTGTGTGCTCCCATCAGAATTTAAATTGAATATAAGGCGTTTCTCTATTTCAGTTCACTCGGCACATCCTCTAATTGTAACAATCAGTTTATTGTTTTAATACACACAAACACATTATTCCTGTAAACAAAGCAGCAGCAGTTTGATGCTTTGACTGCTCCAAAGGAAAGGCGTTTTTTTTTGTGCCTACTGAATCCTTTATTTAACTTTTTCTCTAAAATGAATAACTGAATAATAATACAGTGCAAACAACGTCTTGGGGGCGGCAACATTACTGAACTCCAAATAGCTCCCTGTGTGTGTGTGAGAATGTTGACATGTATTGTGCAGCGCTTGGAGTGATTGGAAGACTAAGAGGCGTTACATAAATGCAATTTACCAAATTGTACGGAAGGTGATGAGTGTAATAATTCATACTCCTAGTATTTACTTTGTTTGACATAACTCACCCAGCAATCCCACAATCATTACATTTTTTTCTATTAATACATAATATTTTCCAATCGGCATTGGACTGATATTGTATTGTGTATCTTTAGGATTGTTAAAGGGGAACTCCGATCAAAGTGTGTTTAATCTGATAAACGGTATCGTCACCGGTCGGGTCTGAAGACTACAATCCTGAAAATGGAAAATGAAAAATAAACTGGGGTTGTGGAGTTAGAAATAAGTTTACCAGACCTGTGCAGTCTGCTCCTCATCTCTGCTCTAAAGTGGCTAAAGGCGACATTAGCTACTACGAGCAAAGTGAGTGAAGCTGGCTAGCTCTCCAAAAGGGTGCCTTCCGGTCAGGGGGCGTGACAATGTGTCGGTATTTGACGGTCGGGTGGCCCAATAAAGTCCCTCACTTCTGTCTCCTCTTGACAATTCAATTTGAAAATAAAGCCAGGATTGCCCAAATGAAATAACAAATATCAAAGTGATATTAAATGCAAGAACTTGTTCCATCATATTTGCCAAAACGTCACACTCACATTCAATATGTCTCCTGGTCATGGAAACGTTCCAATTTGCAGCAAGATCTGCACTAACCAGACATTTATTCTGGAGACATTAGTATTTACAACAGCTCCCGCAGCTGCTTACAGGTGAGGCAGCCAGAGGGCCGGGCTGGCAGCAGAATAATCGAGTGTCGTCTGCCCCCAGATGCCTTCAGTGCTGCACTTTACCTCCATCAGGAGAATAAACTTATTTTTCAAATCCTCGGCGGTAGTCACACTACACTGTACAGACACCTCCACAATCGTCTTTACCTCGTTAGATAAAAAGCTTCCATTCAACATTAACGCCTACAGTTTATTGAGCAGGTACCTGTCCTTCAACTCTGTTGGCAAGCATTCAATTCAGCTTTCAGTCTTTTGACGTCTAAAAAGTGTGGAGCACTGGGATGTATGCAGAGTCAATATTTATGTATAGGCTCACCACCTGTGGCTTCAGTCGCCTGGCCCTGCTTTGCTCTCCGAACACTATTTACAGTGGCTGGCACCTCGTGGTCCCTGTGCATGCTCACCACAACTGAGTAAACTCTGGACCCTGAAACAGATGCTTCTTCTTCCCCCACAGCATTCTTTATTATGCTACCCACATTTGTTGTTTAGGGTCAATGCAGTCAGTCTCCGGGTTTGGGGTTGTTTTTCTATCTCGTATACATTTTTCACTTGAGCGTTGTTCCTCTCTCTCATAAAGATGTTACATGTCCTTGTAACGATTCCAAAGTCTTTGTGTTAAATGTGAGTGCTGTTGCCTCGCTTCATCAATCAAATCCCTCTGCACGTGCGGCCGTGGGTCAGAGACTCTCTGTTCCCATAGTGACAATCAAACTACCGACAGAAGCTGTATCTAAGGAGAATCACAATAACCACGGTATTTATGGCTCACTATGCCTATATGTGTGTGTGTAACAATAAGATGGAGGTCAAGTGTGCCATTTGAACACTGGAATTGATGCTGAGTGACGGCAATGTTTGTATAGAGTAACATGTTCCTTCTCAAATCAATGCTTATTATTCAAGATTTGACTATTTACTAAAGAAATACTTCCACAATAACTACAATAAAATAAAACTTTGTTAAGTTTTCTTACATTGTGTTCACCAGAGCAGTACCCCTCTGGATTGGCCGATTGCTTGTCGAGAAGCAGTGTGGCTGCCAAGTGCCGAGTAGATTAAATGACAATTTTTTGAGATTCACAAAGTCATACACGCCCACTTAAAACATGCATACATAGCACATTCTCACACCAATGGGTCCAGTAACGCAGCTTGATCAGTGGCATTGAGAGTCAAACTATGATGCTCTGCCTCTATTAAAATAAAAGCCTAGTTCAGAGGCTAATTGAATAATGTTATGTAATCATGTTTGAAAATGAGCAACCGTCTGATGTCATATGCAAAGACACGTTCAATGTCCTCCTACACCTGTCTATACATATTCAATTGTTTTAAACTTTCAACAATTACATCATTGGAGAAAGGAGTCCAGCACACTGACAAAAAAAGATGTAAAATGTTACTTCATATATTAATAGTGTTTGACCATCTTTCAGCCATAAAACCAACTTACCTCATTGTAAGTCTTTCAGCAACTGTCATTCAAATATGTTTTGTCTTCAATGCTGTAATGTCTCTACTGCTCCTGCTTGTCCAAACTGCTTTTGTTCCAAATCTTTGACACACAATAGCGGCGCCAAACTGCATTTTCTTTTGGGTGCAACGCAACACACGCCGATCCCATTTTTCCAAACCAAAGTCATTTTCATCCAGAGCTGACGACACCATCTGGATACCTGTGCATGAAGGTGATGATCTCTGGGAGTCAGAACATCGTCTGCATACAAAGCTGCTTTCACACCCGCACAAGCATGTCGGGTGTGAGTACGCTGCTACGGCGTTCATGCAATGTTCTCCATGTGCAAACATTCATCCATGTGACACACAAGACTTGTAAATGTTCTGTGCTCATAAAGCCCGTTTCTAGTCTTCCAACCTTTAAAGCTTTAACACTACTTCATTCACTCATTCACACGGTGAATGTCATCAGGGCGTACCCTGCTGACAGTGGCTAAGGTGCCACCTGCCCATCAGGAGTAACTTACATTCACACACAATGTCGCCCCATGTACAATGCAGGGTACTGATGCTTACTCTTGTGCTGTTCAGAGCCGAGGCAGCAGATTTCCAAAATCATACCCAGGAAACTGCTTGAGCTCTTATGGAGGAAATCAACACTGATACTGATCTGGTATGACGCTTATGATTCTTTTTAGAGGCATTTTCTGTTCAAAAGCGAAAATACAGACGATTTGCAAACTCCATCTCGCTCCAATTTATGGATCATTTAAAATAACTTTAATAGAACTCCCTTTAAAAAACCTTATTGGACATGTCACAAATGCTTTGTCTCAACGGTCAAATCATCATTGGTTGATGAGGAGCCGACGTTTAAAGATATGTCTTCACTGTGACGAACAGAAGCCATTTCCCCCTTCTTTTCTATTTGTATCCCTCTCAAATGATTTTAAACAAAGACCATTATGTCATGAATGTAAATCTTGGGATAAGGAGACGTTATTATGGGCTATATCTTGATTGCATACAGTAAGCATCTTGATGGGTGTAATCTGTATTTATACAACTCAAATCACACCACATTTCATCTCAGGAACTGCAGTGTGGAAAACGGCGTGGAACGGTTTGGACACATCGGTCTTTAAAAAATGGGGTATGTAAGTCCAAAACCTTTCAAATCTCACTTTTAAATGAATAAATCAACTATTGTATCTCCTTTTAAGCATAACATATTTAAAACGTAGTAAAGTTAGTTTTACAAATGCATGTATTATATAGTGTGAAAGCGCTGCCGCACCTCATATCAAAAGAAATAGGTTCTCACTGAGAAATATTTAGTCTTCTTTTGTAACTACTCTGAGATGAGGAGTCTTATCTTTGATGGGTCCCAGTTAAGCCTGAAAAGCATCCACTTCACTCATAAAAGACACCGTATCTGGCCCGCTACCCATCACTAAAATAAAAATCTGGCCCTTTTTCCTTCATGTTTGGTGTATCAAGGCTTCCTGCTGGTAATGTTCTAATGTTCTCCATATGACACATAATATCTATAGTCTTAAATCAGGTGTCATTTGTGTACACTTTTCTCAGTGAGCAGTATATCTTCCTTGTGACACGATCTTATGACAGACCTTTTGTCTGTTGAATCAATAACATATAGGATCCAGTATTTCATGACAGATGTTGAAAGGTTTCTGTGAACTCAACACATGTTGCTGCTGTGGCAGAGAGCTTCTTTTACCTCTGATTGCCACGGAGCGGGAACTGTTGAGGAGGACTCGGACGCAGAGTAGAGGTTTTCCTAAAAATCATTTATTTTCAACAAAAAATCACAGGGAAAATCCTGGAAACAAAAAACTCCTCCGAAGAGGGATGAACGAGGAAATGCTAAACAAAACGGGAAGCCAACAAAAACTCTCTCTCAGCGAGGGGAGGAGAAAATAATAATCTATAACTAGGTTTGGCCTAGACAAAACTCAGACCTGGACTTGACCATGACATAAGGCGTGTGTGCAGGGCGAAAGGATCAGACACACTGGCACAGGACAAGGGGAGACACCGACTATAAGTACACATGAGGGAAGTGGGGAAACAGGTGGACACAATCAGGAATCAGGGAAGACAATCAGACTGATGACACATGAGGAAGGGCAAGGAACCTGAAACGAGAGGAGAGTTAATTTCCAAAATAAAACAGGAAGTCACAAAACAAACATGGAGACAGGACAAAAACCCAACCTGACATACAGGTGTGACACTGATATTGAGGTGGCTCTTTCTCTTGTTGACGTGATATGGCAATGAATGTTCAAGGGAATTCGCAGGAAGCTAACAATGCACCACAATTTTAAAAGGGTGGCGGATGAATGAAATACATCGAAGAGAGACAGTGATCGAGTGGTGAAGCACACTTGAAAAACCTGGAGCTTTTGTGAAAAGACTTCTTCTCCATGGTAACCAATGTTTCTCTGATGTTGAATGCCTGTCTCCATCATTAAACCGTTAATTGAAGCATTTTCCTGAATAACCCAGCACCTCAGGTCATGGGGAAAAAAGCACTGAAATAAAAAAAGGAATTTATTCCTCACCTTATCTTCTGGAGGGTACGTAACTATCATTTCCTCTGGAACTCATATTAAACAACCTGTTTCAAGTGCCACAGGAAGTGCAGCAGATTGTATCTTTGCGCAAATAGACATTTGGCACTGCATTAATAGGGTTACGGGTAAATACTGTAATTGTGTCCTCCTCCATTGAAGCTCTGATATGATGAAAGGTGTGATTCGCCCTGTACTGTCAGCTCAAGGCTGCGGACCTCAGTGAACTTATGATATTGTACGCGCAGTCATCTCACAAATTCAAGACTGCAGCCCTTGACAATAGAAACCAACAAAAGACTCCTTCACTCAAGCAACACCTGGCCATGATGGGTCTCTAAGCAACAAGTGTTAGTGCATTATATGAGAGAACGGGAACAGCACCCACTTAATTACTTGCTGGATGAAATATGTCTCCTATTATTCGGGGTGAGAAAAGAAAGAGAGGCTGGTTCGCTTTATTCAGAGCTCAATGCTATTTTTGTTATATGCTCTCAGTGCTGCTAAATGTTGTCTTTCTCAGATTCATGCTTTAATGCAACAGGAATATATTGAATTGATCAAATAGAGAAAATGCACTTAAAAAAGCTGCAAGTTATGAGCACAGAAAGCGGAAAGGAAATTGTGGGGGAAAAGGAATACAAAGTGATTGTGACTAAATGGAGTCGAAACATTCTGATGAGATAATGAGCAGTTTGTATCTGAAGGCCCACAACATGTCTTTCCATTGTAATTGTCTTTCTGACTTCATGTCTCTTCGACATCTGATAGGATGCAACATGTTTGCATTGCAGTCATTACTCTCACAGGAGTTGCTAGGGAACATTTTACGGCAGCATTGATTGGGAATTTGAACCTGTTCAGAAAGCATGTGATATTGCAGCACATTTAGTTTTACTTTTCATACAGACAACTTCTGAACTCATCAAAATAGAAAAAAATGTTTAAGCTTGACAAGGCTGACTATGCAGGCAGATGTTTTGATCACATCTTTGGAGTGTGAGGCGTCATTAGTGAGGCGTTTTACCAGGTAGCGTGCAAAAAAAGGACCAAATCTGAATAAACATATACATTTTCAGCTGACTGTGGTGCATGTGGTTAGATCGGTTCTGCTGGCTGAATACTGTCACATCTGTTGGCTCAGCCTCTGATGTCACTGAATGCAGTGCGGGCTTCCAGTGCGCAGCGTCGGGGAGGCAGCCGTGGCACAGACAGTGACTTGTCTGCTCGTCAACACACACACAACTATCCAGACACCTTTTGTTTCTGCCAGCATCCGGATTTCAATCAGTCGCGGAGCATCCTGTAAGAAACCTGTAAGGTGGGTGTTGCACTTGTTTAATGATGTCCTTGAGCGCGAGCTGTTGCGCTCCTCTTCACTGAAGCCATAACCTGTGCTAATAGAGACATTTTCTTTCGTGTTTTTTATTATAATATTTGTTTAATGTAGCAGTCATCAGACATTCAGCTGGTTTCGGACCGATATCTGTGGAAGTTAATAAGCGGTGACTTTTACGCCAAGCGGCAGTCCGGCCGGCGCAGACAGAGTTCAGCACCATGGAGAGCAGCGTGGTGCACATCTACAAAGAAGACAGGTGTCCCTCGGGCCAGCTGGAGGAGTGTTTCCAAAACTTCACCTTGCAGCCATCGGACATATTCAACGACACACCCAACGGCACCTGGGACGCTGAACCCGAGCCCATGTCGCCCATCATCCCCATTATAGTCGCCCTGTACTCCGTGGTTTTTGTGGTGGGCTTAGCGGGAAATTGTCTGGTGATGTTTGTCATCATTAGGTGAGTTTTTCGCTTTGAAATGTGTCATCCATATCACGCCAAAAGCAATGGATGTCATCTCACTATACGCGTGAAATACCTGCATGCTCATGGCTCATAAAGCAAAAAAAGGAAATGCAGAGCGTCTTCATTTGAACGGCATTAATTAAGCACAATAAAACTGCCTTTTACACGTGTATATGGTGTTTCCCGTGCGTATGTGTGTGTTATTTTTTTTACTCCTGAATCATGTGCTTTTCTTTCTTCACCAATAACGACAATACATTATAGATTGGAACAAGCTTTTCAGTAATTGTAATGCTAATGTTTCCTCTCAAAGCTCATATGTTCAGATTCATGTATACAAATCCGTTTAAAGCCTCATTAAGGTCTTTTTATTTTATGTGTTGGATGTAAGATCAATGTAAGACATTTTAAAGCTTTGAATTGCCTAATGACAAGTAATGTTCCTCCCTTTGTGTTACTTGTGTGTGCACAGTAATTTGGCTACTTGAGTTTTGGCTGTTTATTCAATAAAAGGGCAGAGCACCAGGATAATTAATCCTTATCTCAAAACGTGATTTCATTAACCTTATACCTCTTACATGTAACCTGACACAAACCACAATCAAATCCATTCAACCTCTCAATGTTTCCGTTATTTCACCCCACAACAGATACACCAAAATGAAAACAGCCACCAACATCTACATCTTCAACCTGGCTGTTGCCGACGCTCTGGTCACCACCACCATGCCCTTCCAGAGCACCGACTACCTGCTCAGCTCCTGGCCGTTTGGCGAGGTGGCGTGCAAAGTCTTCATCTCCATCGATTACTACAACATGTTCACCAGCATCTTGACCTTGACCATGATGAGCGTGGACCGCTACGTGGCCGTGTGCCACCCCATCAAGGCCCTGGATTTCCGCACGCCCGTCAAGGCCAAGATAATCAATGTGATCATCTGGATGCTGTCGTCTGCTGCTGGGATCCCTGCCATGATACTTGGCAGCACGAATACCAATAACGGTATCTTAACATTACATTACATTACATGTCATTTAGCTGACGCTTTTATCCAAAGCGACTTACAATAAGTGCATTAAACCATGAGTCCAAACTCAGAACAACAAGAATCAAGCAAGTACAATTTCTTCAATAACGTCAAACTACAGAGTACTATCCGTAAGTGCCATTTAAGTGCTACTAAAGTGCCAAACTACAAAGTGCTATCAGTAAGGGACATTTAGGTGCTACTAGAGTGCTACTACGGCTCTACCTTCCCTATTCAAGGTATAGTCGAAAAAGATGTGTTTTTAGTTTGCGACGGAAGATGTAGAGACTTTCTGCTGTCCTGATGTCAATGGGGAGCTCGTTCCACCAATGAGGAGCCAGCACAGCAAATAGTCGTGATTTTGTTGAGTGTTTAGCTCGAAGTGAAGGAGCTACAAGCCGATTGGCAGAAGCCGAGCGAAGTGAACGGGCTGGGGTGTACGGTTTGACCATGTCCTGGATGTAGACCGGACCCGATCTGTTCACAGCACGGTACGCAAGTACCAATGTTTTGAAGCGGATGCGGGCGGCCACCGGTAACCAGTGAAGGTCGCGGAGGAGCGGAGTAGTGTGGGTAAATTTCGGGAGGTTGAAGACCAGTCGAGCAGCTGCATTCTGGATGAGCTGTAGAGGTCGAATGGCATTAGCAGGTAGACCTGCCAGGAGGGAGTTACAGTAGTCTAGCCGTGAGATGACCAGAGCCTGGACCAGAACCTGTGCCGCCTTCTGAGTGAGAAGAGGTCGTATTCTCCTGATGTTGTACAGCATGTACCTACAGGAGCGTGTTATTGCGGTAATGTTGGCAGTCAGGGAGAGTTGACTGTCGAGCGTCACTCCGAGGTTCCTGGCAGTCGGAGTCGGAGCCGCCACTGAGTTGTTGAAGTTAATAGTTAGGTCGTGGGTGGGAGAGCCTTTTCCTGGAAGGAGGAGAAGTTCAGTCTTGTCCGGGTTAATTTTCAGGTGGTGTGCGGACATCCACTGAGAGATGTCGGTCAGACAGGCAGAGATTCGTGCTGCTACCTGTGTTTCAGATTGGGGAAACGAGAGGTTGGGTGTCGTCAGCATAGCTATGGTAGGTGAAGCCATGCGAGCGAATGACAGAGCCGAGAGAGTTGGTGTACAGAGAGAAGAGAAGAGGACCAAGGACTGAGCCCTGAGGGACCCCAGTAGTCAGAGGACAAGGCTCAGACACAGATCCTCTCCAGGTTACCCGGTAAGAGTGGTCGGTGAGGTAGGATGAGAAGAGTGAGAGCGCGATGCCTGAGATACCCAGGTCCTGGAGGGAGGACATGAGGATCTGGTGGTTCACTGTGTCAAAGGCA
This sequence comes from Cyclopterus lumpus, assembly GCF_009769545.1. Taxonomy (NCBI): domain Eukaryota; kingdom Metazoa; phylum Chordata; class Actinopteri; order Perciformes; family Cyclopteridae; genus Cyclopterus; species Cyclopterus lumpus. The sequence goes on from NC_046982.1 coordinate 11,959,858, forward strand.
GCGGAAAGGTCTAGAAGGATAAGGACAGAGGAGAGTGAGGCTGCTCTAGCAGTGTGAAGCTGCTCAGAGACAGCAAGGACGGCAGTCTCTGTTGAGTGGCCTGCCTTGAATCCAGACTGGTGGGGGTCTAGAAGGTTGTTACTGTGAAGAAAGGAGGAGACTTGGTTAAAGATAGCTCGCTCTAGAGTTTTGGAAAGGAAGGGGAGGAGAGAGACAGGTCTGTAGTTATTGACTTCAGATGGGTCGACAGTGGGTTGCTTCAGGAGAGGGTTGACTCTTGCCTCCTTCAGTGAGTTAGGGAAACAGCCGGTTGAGAGGGAGGTGTTAATAAGATGGGTGAGAAAGGGAAGAAGGTCCGGAGCAATAGACTGGAGAATGTGAGACGGGATGGGGTCAAGGGGGCAGGTGGTTGGGCGGGCAGAGGTTACCAAGGTAAGAACTTGATTGGGAGACAGGGGGATAAAAGAGGAAAATGAGGGGGAAGAAGATGAAGTTACTGGAGGTGTAGTTATGGAAGATGGATTAGTAAATGAAGAGCGTATGTCGTCTATTTATTTTGTAAAGTAGTCAACAAAGTGGTTTGGTAGAAGGGTGGAGGGAGAGGGGGGACCAGGGGGTCAAGGAGGTTGGAAAAAATTGAGAAGAGCTTTTTGGGGTTAGATAAAGAGGATTTGATTCTGGATTGGTAGAACAGACTTTTGGCTGCAGAGATGGACGCAGAGAAGGAGGAGAGCAGAGATTGATAGGCGAGCAGGTCGTCGGCGTGTTTGGATTTTCGCCATTTCCTTTTCCGATGCTCGCATAGTGGCTCTCTCGGCGCGCACCAGCCACGGAGCCGGAGAGGACTTCCGGACCTTTCGAGTCGTAAGAGGACAGAGAGAATCAAGAGAGGAAGACAGCGTAGAGAGAAGAGTGTCAGTGGCAAAGTTAGGCTGCATGAGTGAGAAGGAATCGGTTGAAGGGAGGGCTGACAGAACAGAGGAGGCCAGAGAGGAGGGTGAGAGGGTGAGAGGGTGCGGATGTTGCGACAGGTGCAGAGTCCGTGGTGGGAGGGTTGTCAGTTCCAAAGAGTGGGAGAGAGTACGAGATGAAGAAGTGGTCAGAAACATGAAGTGGAGTTACAGTGAGGTTAGATGTGGAGCAGTTTCTGGTGAAAATATAGTCAAGGTGGTTGCCAGCTTTGAGAGTAGGAGGGGAAGGACTGAGAGAGAGAGCAAAGGAAGACAGTAAGAGTAGCAGGTCCGATGACTTCTCTGTCTGGATGTTGAAGTCACTCAGAAGGATGAGCGGGGGGCCGTTTTCTGGGAAGTTTGATAGGAGGACGTCTAGTTCTTCCAAGAAGTCTCCCAAGGAGCCAGGTGGACGGTAGAGAACATCAATGCTTAGTTGAACCGGATGAGTAACCGTCACTGCATGCAATTCAAAAGACAGTGGGGTGAATGGAAGCGGGTAGAGAGCAAAACTCCATTTGGGTGAGATGAGTAGACCTGTGCCCCCACCACGACCAGAGGGTCTGGGTGTGTGGCTGAAGGAGAAGGCCGAGGAGAGAGCAGCAAGGGTTGATGTGTTGTCTGGTGTGATCCAAGTCTCAGTGAGAGCCAGGAAGTCCAGCGATTGCTTGATAGCGAAGCCAGAGATGAAGTCCGCCTTGCGGTTAGCTGACTGGCAGTTCCAGAGGCCCCCTGTGACGAGGCGCTGGGTCTGTGTGGAGTGGGTGGGATAAATAAGAGAGGAGGGATTTTGATGCATGTGTGACCGAGTCCGCAGTCTATAGTATCTACGAGTAGATGTGCACACAGGTATGGAAACAAAACACATTATCACAGGGAAATGTTTATACTCAGCCGCCCTCAGCCACCACCGAAGACTCCAACGAAAGACTCCTAGGTCTTTATCCTCTGAGTCCAACAAAAGACTCCTGGGTCTTTATCCTCCATGTCTTCATACGAGGAGTCTTCCCTGACGCTACAAGCCCCAACCTGGTTATACACCCGAGTTGGCTGTAATTGGTTACAGCTGTGTCGAGCACGCCCACAGGTCGTTGAAGGAATTGCCCACTTAGCGATCGATACTGGTAAGAGTCGGCACTCAGGCAGGGGATCCTTGCTACCAGTGAAGTCTCAGTTTGCTAGAATGTGAAATTCTTGCCAAACTGATTAAGGACAAAGATCTGTTTACCTCAAGGTAAAAAGTAGAATAAAGTTTAGTCCCTAGTAGATTTGGATTACAGAGCAAATACTTAAATCCTAGCTGGTTCCGTTGACTTTTCAGACACTTGTGTAAAAAATAAACAAGAAATCGAAGCTCAAAATGTTCAAATTAGAAGGACAGCACAGACTAACATTCTAGTATACCTAAATACAGCAGATACAGTAGTAATATAGCAGAGAAACCTCTTTAAAGAATATACTCAGCAAGATACAGGAAGTCCCAGAATACATACATTCTGGTATGACTCCACAGTGTCTGTGTGTCTTATATATTCATATCTTTCTGATTTATTACATCTCTGTCTGCTATGAAGACAGAGGAACTCTTCCAGGCAATTTAAAACTTGAATCCCCACTTCATTTGCAACATCCTTGCCATCAATTCTCAATTAGCTGCCTGAAGCATCCTTCAAATACTGTGAAGAGGATGCTTTGTATAGGTTGAATGAGACCCTATTACAGAGATCTGAGTAGGTGAAGCAATGACAGGCATAATGGACCAAGATTGTGAAGAGAGCTAGAAGGGTTTATTCTTTCAGCAGTGTGACAGTGTAATAGATTCTTCATGTTCTCAATGATAAAGCACAATGCACTTTGTCCAGAGGTATCTCTGTATTGAAGTAACCATACTGCATTATGCAATGTGAATTGATAGATTTTAACCATGGCCAATGGATGGACATTTAATTACTCACTGTCCATTCAACACGTTGGTTTTAGATTGAAACATCTCAACAAATATAAGATGGATTGTCATGAAATATATTACAGATATTCCTGATTCCCAGAGAACGAGTTCTTCTTAGTTTGATGATCTGCTGACTTTTCCTCTGGCATCACTCTGAGGTTGACACTTTACTTTACGTAAAGTATTTATAAATAGTTGATACAAATGTATTAACGTCGTTTATAAAACGCTGTAATGTAGTTTTAAATGGATACAAGCATTTATTAATGTATTTTAACAACTTTTATCTCCTCATGTAGGAATCAATAAGTGGCCGCTGATGTATAAACAAATAATGAATGATGATATAATATAACAGCATGTAATTTTACAAAATATGTCTTCATGGGAGAAATTATAATTGGCTGCTAACAAATATTTTACATGAATTCGTACTTTAAAATGTCCTTAACATTGAATACAACTAGTGTGTTATCAATGTTTACATACAGCTATCTCCAATACTTTGGTTTTTGACCAAATACCACTCCCACCACTCTCTGCTGTACTTTGACTGTCACAATTCAATGCACATTTACAGTGTAATGACCTACTATATTGTGTCTTTTCACAGTCATTTACGGCTTACCACTGACAAATAACCGTATGCTTTGATTACATGGTACAGTACATTGGAGCGACTGTGGCTCAGTAGGAGAGCGGGTCGTACTTCATCCAGAGGATCGGCGGGTTGATCCCCGACTCCGCTAGTCTATGTCGATGTGTCTTTGGGCAGGACACTTAACCCCTAATTGCTCCCGTAGCGGTGTATGAATGTTCTTTAGTCCTGATGGACATGTGGCACCTAACCTTACCATCAGTGTATGAATGGGTGAATGATGTCATGTAGAAGTAGCGTTTAAAGTGCTTTGAATGGGTTAGAAGACTAGAAAAGCGCTATACAAATACAGTCCATTTACCATTGCTGTATTCTTTTGATAGAGTGGAGATACTGTAAATTGTACGATATTTACCTGGCAAAATTGGAAGCATTAATTTGCTGTAATGTTACAGTAAAGGTTTCACAGTGTTGTGTTTCATGCTAGTTTCCAAAGTTCACTTGCTAAGACGCCTAACTAAGACATAGCATGGGAAACATTATGCCTGCCTAATATCACCATATTAGCATTGTCATTTTAGCATGCTGGCATTAGCATTTAGCTCATAGCATAAGATTCTATTCTACTGGATTAAATATGATGTTTGTGACCGGTCAACTCTGTTGTTCTGTAACTAACAGGGACTACAGAGTGTGCCCTCCAGTTCCCTGAACCATACAGCTACTGGGACACCCTGATGAAGATCTGTGTCTTCATCTTCGGCTTTGTGTTACCCGTCATCATCATCACCGTCTGCTACACACTGATGGTCATGCGGCTGAAGAGCGTGCGCCTGCTGTCAGGCTCACGCGAGAAGGACCGCAACCTGCGGCGGATCACCCGCTTGGTTCTGGTGGTGGTCGCCATCTTTGTGGTGTGCTGGACGCCCATCCACATCTTCATCTTAGTCAAGGCACTGTCTGGCAACGTGCCAGAGACCACCGCTGTCATGGCCGCCTACTTCTTCTGCGTGGCGCTGGGCTACACCAACAGCAGCCTCAACCCCATCCTCTACGCCTTCCTGGATGAGAACTTCAAGAGGTGCTTCAGGGACTTTTGCTGCCCTGGCGCCCAAGGACACAGAGACTCTCGTGGGTTGAGCCGGGTGAGGAGCACCCTGCGGGACCACTCGTGTCCCACAGAAGCCCGAGGAGATATGAGACAGGCCAGGCCCGTATGACTAGCCATGGACTCGTCCTCCATGCCCTATCAGGGCTGGGAGGACTCCAATGACCTGGGATTGACTCAAGTCACCACCTCCATCTAAAGGGAAAGGCTAAAGAGAGATAGCTGTTATTTATGTATTGGTCAGAGAATCCAAACGGAGATTTATTTAGAAGATAAGCTGGTGTTATTCTTCTTATTGTCAACTAATCCCATGAAAAGACCAAAACCATCACATAATTGATCCTAACCAGTATTAACTGTGTTTTTACTGGTTTGTCCAAAAACTATTGACATAACATGTTCCTTCATAATGATGGACATGGGTATTTATTATATTCTGAATTAAGCCATGAATGTATAAAGAGAACTGGGTACTGTGTTGGAGGTGGCCAGCTGTTTGAAAAATAAAAAATAGAGATATTTATATTTATGTGTCCTGTTTTTAAAGGTTAACGTCTTCAGAGAGAAGGAATGTGATACAAACAGGTCAGAAATTATAGAGAAAACAGAAAATATTATGATGTTGTTTCATGGGATGTGTTGTGCTTAAATTAAAAGCCTATGAGACAACAATTGTGCAAACATCTTCTCACAACCCAGCTAGATACTGAATCACTGAATATTGCTTCGTATTGTATGTAGATGTCCAGTAAGACAGACCAAAAGTATTCATTTCTGTAGCTTGATCACATTTTGTTTAGCTGACCTGTAAAGTGTCCTATAGGCTCTCATTAAAAGTGATTGATACGGTAAAATGATCACATGCATTAAAAGATCAACTGGTATTTCGTGCACAAAATTAAACAAGTAATTTATTATGTTGGGGGGTTGGGGGACTTTTCAACCTCTTTTGTGTGAACTGTAGTTTGGTGTTTTGCAGAATTTCTGAATAGTCTATATCATTGGAGAATGTTGAATATTTATTAACATCTCAGGGATCATCCTCTGTATTTCACCACTAGGAGATACTGAATCAAAGTAATTCCTTCTTGACAAGATGGCTGTCTTTAATGAGGATACGGTGTGGAAACAGTGCGCTCACTGTGTTCTTCGATGAACCTTGTGCTTTCAGAAAACTATTATTATATTATTAGACTGACACATCTCCACACCTGTATAGATTTCCAGCTGTGATGCTCATCGAGGAGGTGTCAAATATTGTACATAGTGTTGCCAACCTTGAAATACATGTGAAAACTGGGTAACAGGGCTCCATGAGAATACCATACTGTATCTACACGACATGCCTTTGGCTGTTTAGTGCAATTGAATGTTTATACTGTAAATCTCTGCTCATCTGAAGTAATATACCAATGCAATTATGAGTTTATCCTCGTGGAAAATGGGTTTTCACTCAGCAAAAACAAACGTGACTGATTTACTGTCTTGGTTTCCTTAATTATTGTAGCTTTTATAGGAGTCATGAAATCAAAGGCTTTTTGCAGAGCAACCCATTCTGGGTAAATCTGTCTAAATCTAACAGTAGTTATAGCAGAAAATGTGTTTTTGTGCCTGGTTTTGTGTGCCTTATCTTGTTTGGCCTCTAGCTGATATGCTTGCTCTAAATGGTCAGCAATTAGCCACAGCCATGTTTGTGATGACTTGTTCTCTCCTTGAAGAGAGTTTATAATGCTGCAATGCTTATACCAAAATATACTTTGGATATTTATTCAATAGAAATTATTGTATTCATACACAAACGATCCAATTCCACCCGGGTTTGAGCACCAGATACTGTGTGTATGTGATGCTGCATTGTAAATTAACTGTATCGGTTGGATATTTTGCTGTATGTTTCAGCTTTGAAAGTAAAATCATGCTTCACACATGTGCAACAAAGTCACCATAAAGCTTGAAACTAAATCAATTGGATTTAATTTGGGTCCTTCGTGATATCAAGGTGGGTTCAATGGTGAGAAATACGACATTAGGACCCACCTTCCTTAATTCTTAATTAAGTCGTGTTGTGCTGGCGGCCTTGCTGAGGGATGTGTTATCGCAGCCTCTTATGGACAGGATGCTTTTGGATCTACTATTTGTATTGCTCAGATGTGAACAGGTGTGTGTCTCGGACATTTTTGAAGGTGGGTGCACAGGTTCCAGTAAGGGACGAGTGTCTCCTTTGTTCAGATGTTCTCCATGCAGCTTAATGCCTACTGAACTGACTATGATCCTCACTGAAACAATACAAAGTACTTCTGATGACAACAGCATACAATAGAGATGGGTAACCAAAGAGAGATGTAATACCGGCCGGGGTTTACGCCAGCCTCAGCTCATTGTCAATGAATGTGGGACTGAGAAGGCCCTGTCACCCCAGGTCCGGCGCTTGGTCCTGATGGTCTTCAGTGTGTTTGCATCGGCGGACCTGAGGCAACGGGTTGGGGGTTGGAGGGGCAGGAGGTCTGCAAGGTAGGGAGGGGCCATGTCGTTTAACTTTTGATTAAGCTTCAATAGTGACCAAGATTACTGCAGGACTTTCAAGATCCATGTGCATTAGCAAGTAATAGGTTATGGCTTCTATTTAGGCTCTAATAGACTTAATTATTCACAGGAAAACCCATTACTCATTGCTGATTACAGTGATAAAAGCAAGCAGAATTGAAGAACTATTACTTTACTTTACTATTCAATGTATTAGTGGCTGTTAGAAGACATGCAGCTAATGGTTTTTTTTAACTTTAAAATAAGCCATTGTGTCTGCTGCTATAATGCTGCTAGGATGTTAATAAGTATAATTTGGCTCCCAGAACATACGGTAAGTGGTTTAAGGGACCTTTGGACCACTTAGATTATTGATGAATTAAAAGGCTAAAAAGACAAAGCATGTGTCGTGCAGGAGGGTGAAGATGACCTGAGATTTTCAAAACCAACTACAAATACTATTTTGATAATAAAAAAATACTTTTTGTCATTTTCTTTAATAAAAAATTGCAATAATAATAATCATTAAATATTTGTAAGTTGCAGTCCTAGTTTCATTTGAATAACTATTCAAAGAGGTCAAATTGTCGAATAACTTTCAAAATTGTCCAAAATATAAATCCAAAATTAGTTTGACCTTCTTTCCAACCCAATGAATCATCTTGCGAGCCCTTGTATTTAGCTAGCACCATCACACCATAGCAAGGGGCCCGGGTTCGATCTCCGGTTTGGTTTGGGCGGTCCTTCAAGATTCAAGATTCAAAATATTTTATTGTCATTAGAGACAGTTACTCCGTACAATAAAAAACGTCTTCTGTGTGGAGTTTAATATCTAGGTATATATGTGAGCAAGGATATACAAAATAAGAGGCATGAATCAAAACAATAAGAAATACAATATTTCTTATTATTTTACTAATGTACACTTTTTAAGTGATGGAATGGTCCACTTCAAAATTGAAATTCTGCAACCGAGTATATGAATAATTTTATGAATAATCTTTGACCTTTGGGAACTTAGGCCATTTTATTCAGAATGTGGTTTATCCTTGATACACATTGACGTTTCCATGTCAGGATCTTGTACGTACAACTCTTAATTATGTATAATAACAAAACACTTTGAATTTGCACTAATAATTGTTTTATTACAATATATTTTACAATCAGTAATTATTAATATATATGTAGGGAGCCAATGAAGTAAAAGAACATATAATCAAAAGACCCTTCTCATCATATGTTCAGTGTGGAGGTGCCACAAAGACTGATGATTAATGCAGAGTCTACGGGGGACAATGGGTTTTCATTACAGCTGCAATCCTTCGGCCCGCCACGCGGGGGCAGGCGTGTGTATAAAAACAAAAACAAAAAAAACGTCATTGGTCAAAACAGTGTACGCCAACCAATAGAAACCGTCTCCGTCCGACCCGTTGCTTCCGGGTGTCTTCAATGAATAAATCCTTTTGCATCTGATGCTTTTTTGTATACACTAAAGAAAGCTAAAAGCTAAGGTGGTCAATACACGTTTGGGGAATGAACAGAATATTTGGACGCGGAAAGCCGACGGCGCCTTCCCCGAACCTGTCGGACTGCATCGGCAACGTGAGTGCAAATCAGGCTGAGAGGCATTGTTGTTTATGTCGTGACCTAACGGTAACGTTATAACGGTAACGGTAACGTTACAAAGCGAGCATGGCCACAACACCAGCGAACAGTGCTGGCTAGCTAACGTGTTACAGTTATTAAGCGCCTTCCAATACTAGCAAACATAAATACCGCCTCTCGTGTGTCTTTCCTCCTGGTTTGGACTGTTGAAGACAGATGTAGCGTTACGTAATTTGGGCTATTATCTCGGTATCTCTCCCGGGGAGCACATCCCCATGTTCACCGTTCAAACGACAGTTTTGACTGCAAATGTCGGGGCGTAGGTTTCAAGTAGTATAACATCAGTATACTGGGTAACGTCAACAGAACTGACCTAGAGGGAAATGCTCTGCACATACATTGAAAAAAAACATGGCTGAGTACATAAAGGACTTTGAAATGTCTCGATAATGATATTCAGAGGATATTGAGCGATGGGACCCTGGGGGATATATATATATACATATGTATATATATATATATATATATATATATATATATATATATATATATATATATATATATACACATACACATATATATACAGTATATATGTGTGTATATATCAAATGTCGGAGCGTAGGTTTCAAGGAGTATAGGTCTGCCAGGATGCTGACAAAGCATTACTCCTCTAATTCATCTCCTCCCTTCTCAGGTTGATGCCAGATCAGAGTCCATAGAAAAGAAGATTGGCAGACTAGACTCTGAACTTGTGAAGTACAAGGATCAGATGAAGAAGATGAGAGATGGGCCCTCGAAGGTAACAACACGTCCGCTGTAGCCTAGGGATGGATGGTGGAGGTTGTAAAATTGTTTTGGAGAATATAGAAAAAAACATCTGTTTTATTTATTCCCTGTTTAAATGCAGAACATGGTGAAACAGAAGGCAATGAGAGTCCTGAAGCAAAAGAGAATGTGAGTCCTACAATGCACACTTTTTACTTTTTGTTATGTTTTAATACAGAGTCCGAAATATAAGAAAGAACAAGCGTCTGACCGGTACGTTAGTCAGGCAGATAATATCGACTAATTTAAACTTTTTACAGGTTTATCGCTATCGAGGTGTATGTTGGCCGATATGTACTGTATCATAATATTTCTGTACAGAAATGTGTCACCATTACGTAGCTCGTCAATAAAAGAGCACAAACAGAAAAACAATACAAATCTAATTGGATGCATCCTTATTAGCCGATAAAATGTCATCAGATTGTTATAGACGCTCAAATATCAACCTCGTGTATCCCGTATTGGTAGCATAGTAAATACAACTGAGCTTTAAAAAAAGATTTTGTGCACAATAAATTGTTTTAAAACCAACTGCATTGTTTTTACACAGGTATGAAGGTCAAAGAGAACAGCTGGCTCAGCAGTCTTTTAACATGGAGCAGGCAAACTACACAATCCAGACATTAAAGGACACCAAAACGACAGTAAGAGCCACATGACTTGATAAAAACCCGAAATTGTTTAGGTTGATTTAAATTAAAGGTATAATATGTGACATTTGTTGGTTGCTGGCAGTTTTGTTCCCGAACTAAATAGGGGCGGCCGATGACCTGAAAGGGCTGCACAACCTGCGCGTTGTCGTTGGCTGGGGTTTACTTCCCAAAAGGCTCTTTGCTGATGCCAAGAAAAATGTCACAAACCCAGCGAATTAAATAAGAAAAGAGCAAATCGTGTCTGAGGGCAACATCTCTGCAGATACAGACAATAGGTCAAAAGATGATTGAGAGGGATTCTTTTTTTATGAGTTTATATACTTAGTAGATAAAACTGAGTCAAGTCTAGATATCTGGAAATAGTACTGCTCTCCAGATCCTCATCGGCATGTGGCAAAGAAATGGCACTGAGGGCATGTGTTTTGCTCTTCTCCCGACTCGTGACAGCAAGAGTCTGATTGACAGATAGTTCATCCAATCACTTGCCACATAATTGTTGGCCTTGTCCAAAACGTTTCTAATAGCGGTTTCTTAGATGGCACTGTGGTAGAAACCATCTGGCGGCTCACGTTAATGTGTCTGTAGCTTAAAAGACACAAAACCATTTTTTTCTCCCAGTGCTGATAGAGTTCATGTTACCGGTGACAAATTATACCTAGTGCAATTTCATTTCTGTTCCCAGGTTGAGGCCATGAAGATCGGTGCAAAGGAAATGAAAAGGGCTTACAAGGACGTCAAAGTTGATCAGATTGACGTATGTTTAATTATTATTTATTGCCAATGCTGTGCACCAAACGGTAATTCCCTGAAACACCTGTTCCTGTCAGAGATTTTGGATGCATGAAGTAATCGCAAGTATTTTAACTTTCAGGATTTACAGGACCAACTGGAGGACATGATGGAGGACGCCAGTGAGGTGCAGGAGGCCTTGAGCCGCAGCTACGGCACGCCAGAGATAGACGAGGATGATCTTGAAGCAGGTATACCTGACTGGCTCCGACATCTTTATTTTGCTATTAGTGTCTGAGCAAACACCTTCATCGATAGAGCAACATAAAATGTATTTAATCACCAACATTTAACACAGAGAAATTAGTGCAAATAAAAAGCTCTCAGCATGGATGGTACAATGACTTCCAGAACATCATATATATTTTATGTTCCCATGATGGCTCTATGATCTTCTTGAGTACCTGTGTGTTAAGATATTGTGCATTTTCAACAGAGAGACCAAAACGAACTGTGTTCAGACAGTTTTCAGCAACTAACAAAGTTGTAGATCTCCAGGTTTGTCTGAAATTAGACCTGAAATTGTTTGAGTTCTAATTTATATTTAAAAAATGTTCAAGTATAATTTAGGACCATTAAGAACAGAAGGCAAACAATGATGAGCCTTGCCCCTTATGTTTGGAAATGCAGAGGGTTATGCTTTATATTTGGGACGTGAAAGTTTAGATGTAGAAACAAGCATAGTCGTCTTTTCTTGATTTGAATAAATCAAAGAACCAATATGTTCGAGAGTCGTATTCTTTTAGTTTCTACAAGTGTCCCACGCCTTTCTGTTGCTGAAATACTGGGTTCAAAATTCTATCGGTCAAATTTGGAATTAAACAGTCTGGTGCAAATATGAAAGAAATTGTAACAAAGACAGATAAAAGTCAATTATAATCAGTGAAATTACTATTTGATTGTCCTAATAAACCAAGTGTGTCCAGTACGACAGTGACAGTGTAACTGGTTTCAGAGCTGGACGCTCTGGGTGATGAGCTGCTGTTGGACGATGACAGCTCGTACCTGGATGAGGCCTCAGATGCCCCGTCCATCCCTGAGGGAATCCCCAGTGACAGCAAGACAAACAAGGTGACCGTCTCCAGAGCACTGTGGCGCACAGTGGTCCCTGTAACGGACGTTGTAACCACGAATTGGAAAATTACAGTATTGGAAGTTACATGTCTACTTACTTTTTCAAACCAGAATGGTGCCACATTCCAGGCAGCCACTTGTTTCAGTTCACAAAAGGACTCTTGACAGGGATAACCCTTTTCATCATCACATTTTCATACCCTGAAAACACATCCAAGGCCATGCATCTGTGCGATGTTGGTGAGATTTAAAGGTCCAGTGTGTAGGATTGATGGGGAACCTCTTGAATTCATCAGACTCTTCCCACTGCCATTGTGGCACACGTTTTAAGTAGTTAATTGGCTAAAATGTGTGACACTAATTGACATGGTCTCTCAAGCTTTGTACAGTGCGTGTGAGTGTGAGTGTTTCGAGGTCTGTCTGCATGTGAAGGCAGTCATTTCAGAGTTTTCTAACATTCCTCTTCTTGTTTTCAGGATGGCGTTTTGGTGGATGAGTTTGGCCTGCCGCGGATTCCTGCCTCATAAACAAGGAATGGATTGAAACAACTGCACTTCAACTGAAAACACTTTTGACCTGAGAACACTACGATTTTGAAGCCGTGCTGGTGTTGGGTTGTGTACTGTTACCACTACTGTGCTAGCATGTGGCCTTGTAACATACTGAACCTTTTTTTAAAACACTATTCTCCTTTCCTCTCTTTTGTCCTCCACTCGTCGGTCTTGTCCATCACCAGTATTACTAAGATTACTAAGTTCATTTTTATTTGTCTTACTTGTGTTCTAGTGTTATGTGTTGTTCAGTCATTTTGTGGACATGATTCCTATGTCTGCAAGTTATTTAAAAACATGCAAAATAAATTATGTGGTTTAATTTAACCTTACATTTTTTGGTAATTATTATTTGCAAAAGTACCAGATAAACCTGACATGAAGTTTTGGGCCCCTATTGAGCCCCACACAGGTAGAGAGAGTTAGAGAAGAGTGATACAACTCTGTTATGGGTCTATTTCATATAAGGCTAGAAGATGCTTAGCTCAGCATATATGGCTATTGAAAATAAACACGTTATTATCTCTTTCCTCTACTCCGTACGAAATAAACAGGATATGGATCTTATAGAAGTTATGTTTCTTGGAGCGGAGCATTAACTTCCTTAACTCACTTGACGATTATTGGATGGATTTTATGGTTTTTCTTAAGACAGAAGAAGATACAAGTTTAATAATTAGCCATTACATGGCCAATAAAGCTGATTTTAAATATACACATGTTAAATGTAGCTGAATAGAATGAATGGGATACAAACCTTCAGATGTGTGGTTTTTTGCAGCAAAGAGGAGACAGCTGGAGCTACAATAGTGTTGTTTGACATCTATTACCGGAATTGTTCATATCACTTAATACTTTCTGAATTAAGAATGAATTTATATGTAATATATATGTTGTGTTTATGTAACAGACTGGTTTGTTGACAAGAACAAGAAACAAACATAACGTATTTAAATGATCTTCAGACCGACTTTTGAAGAACTGTTTCCGGTCTGTTCCGGAAGTAGTTAGTTAGCAACCAGCAACATTTATAGCCTGATAGCACCAACCGTGAGATTTATGTTGTGATTAAAGGACGCTAACAAAAACAAAATGTCAGAGCAAACGATAACAGTGACAGTTGCATACGGTAATACGACTTTGCACGATGCTACACGATTGTTGCGAGATGATAAATAACGTTAGATATAAAAACTGGACGTTTAAGTATCTATGAATTGGTTAGCTAGTGTAGCTAGAGCTAAGCTAGCTTTAACTTGGTGCAGTTGAATGTATTGTACTCCTTGATTTGCTTCAAATGACTGAAACGTTGCCCTCGAATATTTCACTGTCTTTTTGTCGTTTCATATGTGCATACCGTGATATATTGAGAAATGTATTTCTCATTAGAATATCTTTCTAAATCAAGGGTTTGGCATTAACAATTCCCAAACTCTAAAATGTAGGCTACTAGTTCACTCACTAACCACCGTTTAGGATTATTGTTACTAACATTCAGCATCATTTGAGGTTATATGAGTGACAAAGATAAATAATGATGCCCATGCATAAATCCAAATCTCCCACTCCAGGATCTACTAAGCACAGCATCACATTAACTGGTCAGGATGAAGGCAAGGGCCCCATTGTCAAGGACCTCTCAGATGCTCTCACCAAAGCTACTGGAGTTCCTCAAACCTCACAGAAACTTATTTTTAAAGGTAGGCTGCGGGTCTTTGTTTCTTTCAAATGCAGGCAAGTTTAAATATCATATTGTATATCTAGGATTAACCATGCCTGATTCATCCTGACATCCCAGGAAAATCGCTGAAAGACGTGGAGGAGAGTCTGTCCAGCTATGGAATAAAAGAAGGCTGCAAGCTCATGCTGATTGGGAAACGGGTAAGTCCTTTTCATGGGTGATTTCTCTGATGTGTGACTATGTATTTAATCAAATACTGCTAACTATCTACAAACAGAACAGTCCTGAAGAAGAGGCTGAGCTGAAGAAACTGAAAGACATTGAGAAATCTGTGGAACAGACGGCTAAAAAGCTGGAGAAAGTTGACGGGGAGTTGACTGGCCTCAAGAATGTAAGCAGTCAATTATGTTTTTTAAGATTCATAATTGTTCTGCATTGTTATGATCTGTTCTTCTCCAATATATATTTGGGAGAAATTTCTTTTCAGATTTTTGATTATCACCCATATTTTCCACAGGGCTTCCTGGCCAAAGACCTGCAGGCAGAGGCGTTGGGTAAACTAGACCACAGAGTAAAAATAGCAGCGGAACAGTTCATGAAGATCCTGGAGCAGATTGATGCCATGGTGATCTTTCTTTTTCATATATAGTTGCATTTTCTTATTGTCTCTATTGTTTTTGATTGCAGATCAAAATCAGAACATGTACATATCACAAACCCAGAATTGTTTCTTCTTTTTATCAGAGTCTCCCAGACAATTTTAATGACTGCAAAATGAAGAAAAAGGGACTTATAAAGACTGTGCAGGTAAACCCTTTTTTTGTCACCAACATGTTTTAATTGAAAATAATTATGAATATTACTAAATGGGATTATTATCTGTCAATAGGACTTCCTGGCCCAGTGTGACAAGATCGAGGCTTGTATATCAGACCACCTATCAAAGATCCAGTCTAAAAATCTTGCCCTGGCAGAGTAGAGTCACAAAGTTGCCCATAACGTGTGCTATACATTGCTCTGTGAGCAACTGCAAAGTGTACAGAAAGTATCAAGTGTGGATGCGATCCTCGTCTATTTATTGTTGGGATGATGTGTATGAGAGATCCCTCATCACAGAGAATCCTGTGAACAGAAGGAGGCTGGTTATTGGTGCTGATGCTGGGTACATCTGGAATACATCCTCTGGGTTAAAGAGATATGAAAGTGCTCAAGACATTGTAACCATAGTCACTCTGTGAAAGGATCACAGGTGCTTTGATTTGTTGCAAATTATGTCTAACTCTCTCAAAGCATCCTAAAATAGTGCTGAATAGAACTGCAGAGTTCAAATTTCAGAATATCAATGACAATGTCCTAAAACTGTTACTACAATTCCCTGGTTAATCACCCAGTATTGCACAAACTGCACAATGAAATAGAAAACACGTTTCTTCTCATTGTGACTGGTTCCATGCAGCAGTTTGTACAGGCATGGCCAAAAGTATGACGACATTATAAGCATTAATCTGCTAACACTTCACACTCCTGGGGAGGATTTTCCACTGGATTTTGGAACTTGACTGCAGGGATTTGCTCTTAATTCGGCTCCCAGATCAGCGAGGTCAGGCACTGATGCTGGAAATAAGAACGTTTCAGTTCACCCCAAAGATGTTGGTTGAGGTCATCACCAAACTGGGGGGAAAAAAAATATTTTTGCATGGACCCATATCTGCACAGAGGCATGTTTATGCTTTAACAGGAAAAGGGCAATCTTCAACTATTGTCTAATATACCGTTGTAATAATTAGAACTAAGGGGCCAACCCAAAACTAGAAACATTTGTTGATTGAAATCAACACAATTGGCAACTATTTTGATAATCATTTAATGGTTAGTCAGAGTTAAGCAATTGCAAAACAAAGGATTAAATAAATGAATCATGAAAACAGCTACCCTTGCTCACCATTATAAATAGAAAAAGTACACAATGATGTCCACAAACCTTTGGCCATATGTTGTGTATTAATTCTACATGGAGCCAGCCAGCACCTTTTGTTTAATCCAGTGACTGATGCAGTGTACCACGCATCTTTGAAGTTAGTTGTCAAATGTGGAATTGTTTTTGCTTTCAACCATCACATCTATTTTCCCGTTTTAAAATAAAGCCTCTGAAAAAAATGAATGGAGCATTGTTTATTCAGCTCAGACCACAATTTAATCTTAACTTCAATTTCCAACAAAATACAAATAATTCAGTAAAAATAAAATGGTTATGACAACAACCTCCTTGTTTCCTTTTTATTTCCAGCTTCATGTGGGTCTTTTCATACATCTTAACTAGCTTATACGGACCCTGTAGTGTTTTCACAGATGTGCAAATGAGCTTTGAGATGTGATGATTTAGAGGGTCGGGGGTCCAGAGGTACAGTATGGTCCCACAAGCAGCTTAAACAAATTACCTTCAGTGAGCTATACCACGGTGAAGCTTGCCATGAGCCAAATAACAGGATATAGCTGTTCTAACTGATGATACACATGGTCGGTACACAGTAAACCTTGAGAGTTGCTCCTGTCCCTAGTCATCTTTGTCCTTTGCGCCATGCTTTAGAATGCGTGTGAATGCTACATAGTTGAAGTTGCCTTTCTTGTCAATGGGCGCCTCTCGGAAGAGCTCGTCCACTTCTTCATCTGTAAACCTGTCGCCCATCGTAGTGAGCAGCTCCCGCAAGTACTCCTCCTGGATTATACCTGTGGGATGAGTCCATTCATCTGTCAGGAGTTTTTCATCATTTGTTTTCTAAATGGATTGTTACATCAGATGTTGAAATGTAACAGGAATACAGACATTCCCTCAAACACGTTATATTATTGAACACCAATTACCCCTCCAATCGCACATCTGTACAATTAAATGAATAACAAGTTAATGACATTTTTTGCACAAAGTAATGTGCAAAAAATGTCATTAACTTGTTATTCATTTAATTGTACAGATGTGCAATTTGTAGACCAAATGATTAAAATCCAATTATTTTTTGTGCATTTAAGACATATCCTGACAACATTGGTCTGGATGAGAAACGCCAGCACAAATTGCAGTGCACATTTTACATGTATTGAAAAACCATGAACTCACCTGTGCCCTCCTCGTCAAAGCAGGCAAAAGCGTTACGAATCACATCCTCAGGATCCGTGCCGTTCAGCTTCTCTCCGAACATGGTCAGAAACATAGTAAAGTTGACTGGGCCTGGCGCTTCGCTCATCATCGTCTCCAAATAATCATCTGTGGGATTCTTACCTTAAATAGTCATTAGGATTTATGACAATATGTTAATACATTTCTCCTCCTAGATTTCATTTCACCGTCTCTAATCTCACTTGAACAAACTGCATTTCGCACTGTTTTAAAAAGTGGGACATTTACATTTCGCATCATTTTTTCTTCGATAATTGAATTAGACATCCTTTCTATTGCTGTCTAAATTTGTGTCAATACATTGTTTACCTAATGAGGCCAGCATGTCATGAAGGTCTTCTTTGTCAATAAAACCATCCCTGTTTTGGTCGATCATGTTGAAGGCCTCCTTGAACTCCTGAATTTGAGACTGGTCAAACATAGCAAACACATTGGACGTAGCCCGCTGAGGACGCTTCTTGGTGTTCTTGCCTTTGGCCCTTTTGCTCGACATGTTAGCAGTGAGTGGGTCCTCCCTTCCTGTAATACAGACAATATGAAGGCTGTAATCTCACAAATGTTTCATCATCATAAATTTAATTATGAATGAGCGTGCACTTTAACAGGCTTGAACATACAGCTCATGTTTCTTCGGCAACAGCTTCTGATTCATTTTAAACCATCTTTGAACAGAAAAAACTGGTTTATGTCAAATCAAACCAAAGTAGAACATAACAGCCCAGTTTAAAGATGTGGACCTCTGGACTGGACTTTCGACTTAACAATGGTTGGCTGTCAGTTGATATTTGTCAATGTAGTTATATGGCTTTCTAGATATTTAACTACGTATTGATAACTGCGTAGAGGGAATTTACGTTGGTGTAACCATGTTTTCAATTCGATTTAAAATGCATTTAGTGTCACCTGTCATAAGGTTTGCACAACAAACGATGACAGCGTAGCCCTACCACACATTAGCCAACGACAGTCGATGGAAACCTATTACAACTATACATGTTTGCTTCCCAACGTACTTCAGAAAATCCCAGATAAATAGCTACACATTTCAGTTATTAGCTAGCTAACAGTTAGCCCAATGGTGACCTCATTCACTCACCGACCAGAGTGTCTTAAGTGAGCTAACCGATCTCAAGTCAAAGGAAATTCACTTTATGTGGCCGTTCAAAAATAAAATCACCCACCTCAGAAAATACAAGCGGTATTGTCAAATCGTTGTAGGCGTTACACACAGCTAACAGAGCACCACAGCCTGATGAAGAGCAACCATTAATGTTTAATTTCCTCTTTACCGAACCGACCAATCACAGCCGAGCAGGACGGAGCCAACGGACTGGACCGTACCATGTTGTCCTCCGAGCCTCTGCTTGTGTCTCTATGTTTCTACATTGGGTCAGATTAGATAATTAAATAGCGACGAGAAACCCTACTTAAAATAAAGGTGGGATTTTTTTGGGTCACCTTTTATTTTGATAATATCTTTATATTTGTCTTCACGACTAAATGCTGTAGTTTATATGTCCCACCACCAGTTGGCAGCAATTACTAAGAAACCTCACTGTTTATTTTGCTGTAATTCTCGATGTCCAATATTCAATTGTCGTGTACGTTAGAGCAACTAGTGTGTGAGTGACCTCAACGCCACAGAAACTGAACTGTGAGTTTAGGTAATAGAGACATCTAAAGCGCTTTGAGGTCACATTTTGGTGCAGCCCTTCTTTTCAGAATATACACAGTTTGGACGGGGCAGTGAATCGACAGGGTTTTGGTTCACACAGCTGACCAGAGGCTTTAGTAACTTTTGCACGTCGTCTCAATGAAGACGCCTCCTCTTCCTCGCATTTATCTGGTAGGTTAGCAGTAGGTCAGTAGTTTGTTTCTTCTTGTCTGGTTGCACACCAGGAATCCCCACATGTGTGTGCAGCTCGCAGAGGAGGGCCAGGCGAGCCGAGGGCCGTCTCATGGTCTAAATTTAAAGCTGTCCCGGCCTTAAAAGGTCCTGACGGTGTCTTGAGCATTCTGCCGAGTGGCAGCATTATTTTAGTTCAGTGGACTGCCGTCCTGTCCACTGCCCTCACCCTGCTGCTTTGCCCGGATCTGAACTTGCTTTAGCTCTTTTTGGAATAGCACACCCTTTCTCTCATTTTCAACGACTGTGGACTGGTGGATTCTTAGTCGTGGTGAGTTATATATATGTATATGTATTTATTAATTAACAAGTATGTCTCTAATTCTGAGGAATTGTGTATGTCATTTGGTCCTATTTTTTTACAATTCTGAATCGGTAAGGCCCGAGGCCTTCTTTTAACCTCTTTGTTGCTATTATTTTTTGTAATAATGTGATTTAATTCAGATATTTTGTTTTCCATTACACTAACCAGGTGTTGGTCATTTATATCTACAGTGTCCTTGTAGTTTAGACTGCATGTGTCATTGAATTGAAATGTAATCCTGAAAGTATTGTATAACCTTTCCATTAACATTCACTTAACTTTAAATGATGTCATGACTCCGATCTTCTCTTTGAGCCCTCTGTGCCTTCACTCACAGTCTAGTTTACTTGTTGTACCTCTTAACAACTCCCGTACACACCACATGCTGCCTGTTGTGAGCGTCAAGGACACAAGTCTATTGTCCCAAACAGCAGATCTTACCTGAGTGATGTGAGTTGACATGATGACAGGCCGATGCCCAGTGTGAGCTGCTCATGTTTTCATGCGGTATAACTTGAGCAGCATATAGAGTCAAACTTATTCGTCGATTGATTGGTGGATCCCCCAGGAAATGTATCTGCAACCATTTAAACAATGTAATTAAGTTATAATTCCAGAAATTCCCTCTGAAATGTGAATATGTGTTTGTTCTTCATGACAACTTTTGGGCCTTTTGGTCGACCAAAACAAGCAGTTTGAATATGTCAACTCTGGCTTCTAGAAAGTGTGGGGTGCATTTATTTTACTACTTATAAACCAAACAACTATTTAGAAAATAATCAACAGCTTTAGTACCTAACAGAGTGGGATATCTGTTAGAGTTATATGTATATTATGTGTATGTCTAGACTATGGATTAAAGCCTTAAATTAAGATGTACCCAAACACAACATATCACTCCAAATGTAGTTTTCAATTTCATCACAAGTTCATCACTTCTATAATTCTACCTCTGGAGGTGATTGTCCCTTAAATTATCATGTACTCTTTAGAGACACACAACTAGCATGTAGAGTGTAAAGGACACGTGTTAACCTGCTGCTACTTTACTTAACACAGTAGAAATAGATCTTAACCAACGCTTTAATCACAATGCCATCTTAACAACTTCACCATCACTTCACCACCTCTAATACCTGTAATCACTAACCCCCAAAAATACATAAATCAATTTGTAAGGATAACAATGAGATTGATTTACAGAGCTGGTTAAGTAAACGAACAGTCAACATATAAGTTGGCGGAGTGACCCTCAGGATGTCAGGATCATTACAAGTGACGCAGAAGCTGCAGCAGCAGCAGCAGCAACAGCAGCAGCTTCACTACGAGAGCAGCTGTCACCTGAGCACCAAGTCGTCTGTTAAACAACAGTCGTTCTCTACATACAAGACCACCAGCCGTCGGTAAGAGGATGGGAGTGACGCAGGCGAAAGATCCAAAATACTTATGAGATGGTTGATATTTGAAAAGTATAACAAAATTAATCAAATGGGGTTCGCTAAAAGCAACCTGTCGCTTCCATAACTTCGGCAGTGGTAAACGCATTCAAGCAGATATTTTTTCAAATATTCAACACTGTCCTTTGGCATCTGGTGTGAAGTGTGTTCAGCAGCAGAAGAGAAATGAAGACAAAAAAAACCCATGCAGCTCAAAGTGTGTTTTGATGATTCTCTACTTGTCTTCACCTGCTCATACAGTTGATGTTCAACTTTTCATGCTGTCAGGGTTTTGTATTTTTATAAGAACACATATTGTTCTGCTTGAGGCTGTTGCAGAACGGCCCATTTTAAAGTCTTTTGGGCCAAATTCCAGTCAACTCCCAGGTCTTTATATCCATCAAAGCTCAGCTAATTGTGTTCCTACAAGTCACTTCAATGCAATGGCCGAATAACTGAATATACAATTGCAGAATTATACACTTTTATTGTTCCAGATTTAACCAGCTCAAAACTTGTGACTTGTGAGTTTTGCGTTCAAAACTTGCGTCAATTCAGGTTCTTAGGGATCAAGTAAGTCAAATGTCAAAGTGGTCATGGGTGAAGTGTCTAATTCAGTGTCAAGTTGTTAACTATTACATTCTACATAGCAATAGAATCGTCCTCATATTTGACAGAAATAGCACAATTCTGTTTATTAAGTTTAATCTTCGACCAGTCTGAAGCTAATTAGCAGCTGTATTAAAATGCAGTAATCCAAATCCCAGTGAATGCGCAAAGACAATAACAATAAAAAATAGAGGTGAAACAATTAGTCAGTAAGTTAAAAGTTGATCAACAATGTTAACCAGCAACTATTATTTATAATAAATTGATCATAAGTACTGCTGATTTGTTTGGGTTGTTTGTTTTCTATGCTTTTTAATTAACTATGTTTGGTTTTTGGACTGTTGATTGGATTAAATGAGCAATCCGAAGACGTCCTCATAGTAAATGCACCATGCATTTTCACTGCTTTAGCATTTTTTAGCACGTCAGTTAATTGAAGAAGTAGTTAATCAGATAAATAAATAATCTAAATAATTTCTATGGAGAGCTACACATGTAGATTTATTTACATTTTCTAACCTTAATTTTATACTATTGGTCTGCTGCAGGAATAAACGTGCAAAACCAAGCAAATAATAGAGTTATTAAAACTTTCTAAATGGTGAATCTCATGGTTAGTCAGCTTTTTGTTGGTGACATTCTCAAATGATGCTTGATCAAAGTAAAGTCTAGTATAAGTGGGACTCTCTATCAAACACAGCACCTTTTAGATTAACTAGTCTCTGGTGTCAACATGTAATATTGTCAGAGTCTCTTCGTCCTTCAAGCTGCAGAGCTCAGTGTACATGTTGGAACCATGAGAGCTTTCTGAATGGGGGTCAGGGAAGGAATGTCAGCTGTACTGAATGGCTGCCAGATATATTCAGGGCCAGCCAAGCTATTTCTGTAGGCAGGACATGAGACGTTGCCATTAGGCCAACTGTAAAGACACTGTGTGGACGTCATGAAACTTCAAACGGTCGTCTTCCGCAGACGTTTAATAATTGATAACTGTTGGAAGACTTGGTCTTAGTCGTAATCGTAAATCCACATTTATAAATACATTTGATGAGTCAATGTTATTCCCTTTTAAATAATTTGTCAGTAGTACACCTTGTTTCTGTTAGAAAATGTTTCCTATTGGCACTTGAACTATTTCAATCTTAAGATTGACACCTACTTTAGCTTCTCAAACTGCTTTTATCAGCAGTAAAACTGTTCATACCTTTTGACTTTCTAATACTCCCAACAAAGACTTACATTTCAACACACCTGGTGAGTCGGCAGTATATGAATAACCTTTTGACGCTGCAGAGATCCTTTTATGAGACTCTCCATCTGCCTCCCCAGTATGAATAGAGATAATCAAAGCCACTTCATGCCACTACTCCTCGAGGCCCAATGGATAAACTAGGGCAGACTTGGAAGAGATTATTCTGAATGAAAGCAGAGCTCTAAAATGAACCTTTCTGCCCTGCTGCATATCTACCAGTTCCGGCTCCACTTATAAACCCAGCTGACAATAGAGAGGCCTGAGGCTGATGGGTAAATGAGTCAGAGCGTAATATCGGTCAGCGTCCTTCGAGGATGGACAGGAATACATCTTCCATTTCTGAGTGACTACTGTCATGCATACTATACTGTCATTTGATTAATTAGAACAAAATCAGTTAAATGGATAGTAATCAGGAGCACTTATCTGTTTAGATTGCAAGAGTTGATTTCATAAATAAAGTTAGTTATATTCAATCAAAATTTAATACTGGCATCATTTTAAATTTCCACAAAAAATGAATGAAATGCATCAGTCCCCGAGTAGGACCCCTCAGCATCAAGCCTACTTGTTACCACTGACAACATACATCTTTGAAAATGTGGAACAAATATAATGTTTTTGAAAGACAGCTGGGTATTGTAGTTTGTAGCAAATGTTAACTACACAAGAACACAGAGTATATTTCATTGGGGACTGTTTTTAACTGCAGATTAATACATTAGTATTATAGCAGCAGAACTGTGTATATAACATTGACTCAAAATAAACCACTAATTCATTGACATCAATTATACGATTTAATAATAACAAGGAAAAACACAGACTATCATTAGCCTTATCCTTTAAGACACAATGTGGCTTTTATGTATAACATAGTACACCATTGACCATTTGGAAATACCTTATGATGTAAGTTGGTGTTTGTAGTGCAAGTGATTGTTGTCTCTCACCTCTAAGCCAGAAGACCACTGTTAAGACCGTGAAGGGGCAAGCGGGGCTTAAACTGAGCCCTCTACCCAAGAGAGCCAAACGCACCTACCTGGCGATGGACACGGACAAGGAAGTTATCGGCTACGTCATTCCCGTATTTAGAGCCAAGTGAGTGAGGACGCTGCAAAACGCAACTAATATGATGTCCATAAATGCAAAGTAATCAAAACCACTGGGGCCAAACATTGACGATTTACATTTTCACTGTGGTTATTGACACTAAATTAAGACATTTTTAAATCTCACTGCAAGTCTGAGCTGCTCTCACATGTTGGTGGTTTTGTTTTTGTGCACCAGTCATGAGGTTGTTCGCGGTCTGATGGAGGCCCAGGAGGAGGAGGTTACGGAGGAGGGCATTAACTACGTGGCCATGAGGAACCTGTTTGTCAGGGAGGCCAGGGAGGTTGTGGACGTTAAAGTGGAGAAGAAAACCAGAACAACGCACATCAGGGAATCTGCCGGACGTCTGGAGTTTAACAAGACGGTAAATCCGTCTTGTTTCATAGTGAATTTGCAATAACTACATTGCGTCCAAACAATCAGGTCTCTCACATGAAGCCTGCAAACGCTCATGAGCTTTATATGACACTCTGGCGTCACTCTCTTCCTCTAGTTGGAGGAGTGGACAGAGTTTCGTAAGAAGATGAACCCAGACAGCCTGACACACCTTCCAGAGTTCATCATCAAGCCCCGCGGGCAGACCGTCTGGGAGGGCAAGACTGTCAAGCTGCACTGCACTGTGGCTGGATGGCCTAAACCCAGGATTGCCTGGTAAGATATACGCTCCCAGTTCACTGGTCCCCTCTGAGTCACAAGAAAAAGAGGCTGATGAGAGTCATGTGTGTGTCATCGAGAAGTTTCCATCCAAAGCTCTCGTCATCGAGCCAAATCTATTTTCCACCGCCTCGACATGAACACGCACACATTCCTCTGCACTGACACGGCGCTGAAAACAACAGTAAAAAGAACCGGGATGTCTTTCTTCTCTCTTCAAGGTACAAAAACAATGTGCTCATTGATGCCAAGGCCCACCCTGAGAAGTACACAGTCGAGAACAGTTTCAACATGCACTCCCTGGAGATCAAGAAGTAGGTAATCATGAAGCTCACATGGCACAGCGTCTGTTAGAGTTAATGAGATGCGCCCCAAAAAATGCACATTTCCCCAAACTGAATGTTTCATGTTGGAAATGATCTGCCGAGTGATCAGCATGTCTTCCACGTTTTTATCTTCAGCTGTGATTTCATCGACACTGCTCAGTATCACGCCTCCGCCCTCAATGTGAAAGGGGAAGTTTCTTCTGTGGCTACTATCGTTATCAAAAGTAGGTAACCGTTTTCTCCTGTCCGTCTTCTCTGCAGCTGTCCCCCCC
Source organism: Cyclopterus lumpus (assembly GCF_009769545.1). Classification (NCBI taxonomy): domain Eukaryota; kingdom Metazoa; phylum Chordata; class Actinopteri; order Perciformes; family Cyclopteridae; genus Cyclopterus; species Cyclopterus lumpus. The sequence continues at coordinate 11,985,216 of NC_046982.1, forward strand.
CCCCCCTCCCCCCCCTCCCCTCCTCGTGCCCAAAAGAAAAGTGCATTGTGTTTTACTATTGTCAAATGTGTGTCACTGAAGTCGATATTTCTTTGCAGGGTTCCAGGAGGGCGAGGAAGCAGGCCCGCTCGATCCCAAACCACGTGAGTCCATGTTCATTAATCAACATTTCTATACACAACAATGAAAAATGGGAAGTGTCAAAGATAATTGCTCATAGTTACAAACGCTGGCCTCAGCCTCAGTGTTTTTTGTGTCTTTTTTTACGAACAAGCGCTAAAATTCCACTGTTAATCACCTGCTCAACATCAAATGGCAGACTATGAAGTCAGCTGAACACCGTTTAACATTTAAAGCTACAGAGACGGATATTTGTTGGTGGAGACCAAAACAAAGCTAAAAAGAGAGTACATGTTGTACTTGCATTCATCAGGTGGACAAAAACACAGCTTCAATCGAATGATTATCTCTGCTGGATATGTTTTCCTCTGCAGATGGTTTCTGCGCTGAGCATGGTGTCACCTTTGAAACAGCCATCCTGGACAAATTCGAAGTGGCCTTTGGCAGTGAAGGCGAGACGATGAGTCTGGGCTGCACTGTCATCATTTATCCCACTGTGAAGAAATACCAGCCTGAAGTCGTGTGGTCCAGAAACTGTAAGTAGACAAAGAATAAGGGAAATAGCGTTTTACCTGTTTTTAATCAATCCACTCTTAGTATCCAGTCACACGTCTTTTTGTGTTTGACATCTCCCATCAGCCATCCCCCTGAAGCAGTCTAAATGGGTGCACACCCACTGGTCCGGGGAACGAGCCACCCTCACACTTGTCCACCTCAACAAGGAAGACGAGGGCTTGTACACACTGCGCGTCAACACCAAATCTGGCTTTGATACCTACTCTGCTTATGTGTTTGTCAGAGGTAAGGTGCCTGATCGATATTTCAACTGAAAACAAAAAGAGGGACTCGTCTTATTTTATATTTTATTTAAAATGTATTTAAAATATGATGCCACTTACCCTAAAGTGCTGATTGATGTATGCAGTTTTGAACAACAGCATTATGTGCGAGGTTAAGCAACGTACTACACATCATCACACACATAGACCTGGTCGGGAACCATTTAATTCTGCTGTGTCTTTAAGTGACATAACGCTCTCTATGAGGTGTTTGGTTTCCTCTAAGGAATGCTTCTATATGTTTATATGTATATATATTTTTTCCTTTTCTGCATATCAGAAAAGTCGATCTGAAAAGATAATCGGGAGGTTTATGCACATCAGGGAATCTTCAGAATCAGTTACAAAGATATAAACCAATCTTTCATACTGCTGCCACACATGCTGCACTGTAGAGGCGTAAGTAGGTCAGAAAATGGAAGCTGAGTATGTAATGGAGATCAGCCTGATTTAGAAACGGCACTAGTCACAAGTGTGTGTGTGTGTGTGCCTTTTTTTGTGTTTGTCCTGCTGTGCCAGATTCTGATGTGGAGGTGGAGGGGGTTCCCGTGGCCCCACTGGATGTGCGCTGTCATGATGCCAACAAGGACTATGTGGTGGTTACCTGGAAGCAGCCAGCGGTGGAGGGAAGCAGCTCCATCCTGGGATACTACATCGACAGGTTGGAAACTGTTTTCCTGATACATTATTAGACATATTCATGGATTACTTTGGCCATGATATACTCCTACATGCAGGTACTGGTTTGTTAGATAATTCTGCAGGCACACGGCACAACTCCAAACTGGCATCTCCACGGATACTAAACTCAAATACCCACGTGCATACCTACCAGTCTATAGTAGCTGTCAGTCAGTCACTGTGAACTACAATGTTGCTTGTGGTGTTCACAAATCTATAATAACCTGTTTTCTATGCAGGTGCGAGGTGGGCACTCACCACTGGGCTCAGTGTAATGACGCCCCAGTGAAGTACGCCCGCTTCCCCGTCACAGGACTAGTGGAGGGGCGTTCTTATGCCTTCAGGGTGCGGGCCTTGAACCAGGCCGGAGTCAGCCGTCCATCCCGTGTGTCTGAGGCCGTGGTTGCCATGGATCCCTCCGACAGAGCCCGCCTCAGAGGTGAGAGACACACCGGAGTCCTGCCGACACACTGCAACAAACAACAACTGGCCTTTTTTTTAAATACAGATGTGTGTATATATATATATATATATATATATATATATATATATATATATATATATATATATATATATATATATATATATATATTTTTTTTTTTTTTTTTTTTTTTTTTCTTTTTCTCAACAGCTGGCCCCTCAGCTCCTTGGACTGGGATGATCAAGTTCACAGAGGAGGATCCCACTGGTACGGCAGTTTTAAACTGGTGACAATGACAGAAGAAAAGTAAATAGTGTCATAATGTTAGATATTTAAATTTACAGATGTGTCAGCAGTTAAAATTGACACAGAATTGTATACTGACTAATAGGGCTTGGCTCTGAATGAGAGCTGATCTAGTTCACTGATTGTCTAAATAGATATTTACTAACCTAAATTAAATATTATTCAGGCAAAGTTCTGCACTTGGCAGAACATTGAACACTGTTTAATTTGAAAGTTTGGCACATGTTGTTAAATGGGCTTTGTAGAAAAACACAATATTCCTCTAAATACGGTTGTTTTGGTATCAGTAGGCCAAACAGCCCAAGTGCCAACTTTAAGTACAGTCACCTTTTTGAAGCGACTTCCTCTTGACTCCTCAGTGGGAATTGTCCCCGGAGAACCTTCTGACGTTGTGGTTACTGAGGCCACCAAGAGCTACGTGGTGCTCGCCTGGAAGCCTCCAGTCCAGAGAGGTCATGAAGGAGTCATGTATTACATTGAGAAGGTGAGTAGAAAAGGTCGACATATGCAACCAGTGACGTTCAAGCACCCATTGCCTCATTTTAAGCACAAGCCTAAATAGCGTGGGAATCACTGCTTTAACCCTGATGCATCAGTAGGGGTTATTTAATTATGTTGTCTGTTAGTGGATGCAATAATTATTTTGGCACAGGTGTGAGTTAATAAAAAATATATACTGGCCATCTGTCTACCACAGTGTATCTCAGGGACAGACACCTGGCAGAGGGTGAACACTGGCATGCCAGTGAAGTCTCCCCGCTTCGCCCTGTTTGACCTTGAAGAGAGTAAATCCTACAGCTTCCGCGTGCGCTGCTGCAACTCCGCTGGTGTGGGCGAGCCCTCTGTATCCACAGGAGAGACCATGGTCGGAGATAAACTGGGTGAGCTGGCAAGACCTGCATCTATATTATGTACAGGTGTTACAGTTTATGATATCACAGATTCATTGTCCAGCCGCATCCCCTCATTAGTTAATTTAGAGACTGCTGGTTCTTCCTGCATTATTTTCTGTCTGATCTTAATCCATGATGTCCCTAATGTGCTCACTGTAATTAATCTTACTTCCATTTTTTTCTTTCAAACTTCTTTCTTAACAGACCTGCCCTCAGTGCCGGGCAATCCAGTAGCCATCAGGAACACCGACACCTCAGTGGTGATGCTGTGGGGGGCCTCTAAGGATGTAAAACACCTGGCCGGCTACTATATCGAATATAGCGTGGTGGGAACCGAAGAGTGGATGCCTTGCAACAACAAACCTGTCAAGCACACCAGGTATGTAACATTCTGGTTTCATGAATTTAATGCTTAAAAAAACAAATTGAATTAAAAATACACTCTCACAATTTATTGAAGGTTGCAGTAAACCAAAATGTTATTTAAACATTTATTGTTGCTGCTCCAGTGGTTGAAATACATGATGCGTTGAATTGGTGTTCAAATTTGATAACTTCAATTAAATACTGGTTAAATAATTAATAATGATGAATGTCTCTGACTTATTCTTTCGAAATTAGGAAATAGCAAAAAGGGGCTAATGCTTCATAAAATGAATAAATGTGTTTTCCATATTGATTTTACTATAACGTAAAGCCTTTGTATAACTAAAAATGCAATCTTTTTATTTTGGAGTGGTGTTAAGATTGCAACTCCTCACTAGGGTCATTTTTGTCTTTTTATTTATTTGTTTTTGTTTGGCTTTGTTTCTTTTTCAAATTGTGGAAGTTCAACCGTAGCCATATAATAAACTATGTAGTAAAACAGAAATGTCCCCATTTAGACCCATTAAAACTAACATTTACATTACAGCGTAAAATCACACATTCTATTATACCAGGCCATCAATCTAGAGCTCTGCTTATAAAAAATACCAATGCATCAAAATCAATGTTGTAGCTAATCATTGACATATCCCAGACTGAAAACAATCGCCCTCGAATTTAGTATATCGAAGATAATCTCAAACTGGCATGAAAATTAATGACTATTTGCTAATGATGTTCATGACAAAGGATTGACGTTGAATAGAATATTCATTTGTAATTTCATGGCAGTTTTTCTCTTTTTTAAGTGAGGCACAACAGTTAGCTCCTATTAGTTATTGTGTGAAGATAATATGACTCTTTACACTTTCAGGTTTGTGTGCCACGGCCTGACTACCGGGTCAAACTGCGTGTTTAGGGTCAAAGCAGTCAACGCTGCTGGATACAGCCAGAGCTCCTCCCATTCTGATGCCGTGGTTGTGCAGGCGGCCATCTGTGAGTGTCCTCTCAACTCATCTCCATTATTCACTTTGCATGTAGCAGCCAAGCTATACTATCTCCGTCTGCTCCTTCCTCCCAGCTATTTTTAAACATTTATCTATCCGGGGAATGATCGCTGAGAATGTGCACTCGTATTCACTTCAACACACTCACGCACACGACCTGCAGTTCTCTGCTGAGAACCTCTTAACTCATCTCTGTTCATGAAATAACTTTCATCACCTGTTTTCCTTTTCCTAACCAAAAAGGTATCGCCGTTATTCTCAGTTACTTTAGAAATATTATGTAAGATTCTCTTCCGATCGATTAGCTGCCCAAATATCTTCTCTATTTCCTGTACATCTAGAGTTTAATGACTGCCGGTGCCACGTGTTTGTATGTGCCACCGGCACACCTGGTTGATATATTTGCATGAGCCTGCCTGCCATACTCATCACTAACATGGATTATGTCAGTTTGCTGTTCCTCATCCCTTCATTTATTAGTGACAACGTTAAAGACAACAGTAGATAATGCTTTACGATGCTTAATGCAGGTATTATTTCTGTTTGGACTTGTTTTTGCTTGAGTTCTGTTTTGCTTTTTGCCAAGGTGAAGGCTAAAGCATTGTGTTCTTAAAGAGCATGAGCCTAATGAGAGACTCGTCTGGCTTTCGGAGATTTCCGTAGCGTGAAAGTTGTCCTGCTTCTGGCCACGAGTGTAAGTACTCTATCCATTACAATGACCCTAAAAGAGTGTGTTGCTTGTGTGTCCACAGCATGAAGCATGTTCAACTAATGAAAACTAAGATCTATGCAATATTTGGGTAATGCCAGATATTGATTCAATCATAGACATGATTTGAATTTTTCATGAAAGGGAAAACAAAACAAAAAAAATGATCTTCTTGAACACACTTTCTCTTAGAATAAATAAAAACCTTTCTTCGCAGCCGTCCCTGGAAAGGCCACTGGTGTGACGCTGCTGGAGGCTGTAAAGGACTACATGATGCTGGCCTGGACCCAGCCTGCTAGCAATGGAGGAGCAGATATCAGGGGATACTTTGTGGACTACAGGACCGTGAAGGGAGATGTAGTTGGAAAATGGCATGAAATGAACCTCAAGGCCGTGACTACTACCTCCTATAAAGTAAGTTTGCTTATTTCAAACACCCGTGAATCAATATTCCAATTACATTATTTGGGCTTTTCTATGAATGAAGGAAACGCAATATCATCATTGCTTTTTATAAAATGAAGCTCAAATGAGTTTATCTACTTGGTCATTCATTTACATTTGCCAACCCAAAACAAGTATTTTAATACGTTCTCATTATCTGCATTTTGTGTCTTTTAGGCTGAGAACCTGAAGGAGAATGTCTTCTACCAGTTCCAGGTGCGCGCTATGAACATGGCGGGTGTGAGTAAAGCCTCTCTGTCTACTTCGGCTCTGGAGTGCAAGGAGTGGACCCTTACTGTGGCAGGTATGAGAGACAATATACTCACCAACTTTGGGCCAGTAGATATGAGAGAGGAAACAATAAGAGGATTATTCGGTTAGCGGATTGACAGAAAAATAATTGGCAACTATATCAATTTATCTTTTAAGCTATTTTTAAGTAAAAATGCCAACAATTTCTGTTTCTAGCTTTTCAATTGTTAGGATGTGATTGTTGATTGTAATCAAGACAATAATTGTCTGATAACCAACATTGAAATTAATTGTTAGTTGCAGTAAAACAAGATTACTAGAGACTGGTCTAAAAAAAGTGTTGAAACAATAGTCAGATACTTCACTTTGTTTTGGCCACAATGCATTTCAGAGACAGTAACAGTCTATTCATGGGATCATAAGAATACATTTTAAAATGCCAAAATGTATAATATACTTTAGAAAAGAATGTAACTTGCAATCCCTTCCAATAAATATATTTGAATGTTAAATAATTTTTATTTTTTTATACATTTTAAATGTTTGTTTTAAAATATACATAGGTTTGTATTCCTTTCTTGAAAAGTTCACTGTACTTAAAATCGTTACAGCCTGTTTGAGAACTTCGTCTCCATTTCTGCTCCAAGGTCCTCCTGTTGGTCTTCATGTGCTGGAGGTCCGTGACACCTCCGCCGTGGTCCTGTGGGAGCCACCCGCATTCGATGGACGCACTCCAGTCAATGGCTACTATTTGGACGTCAAGAAGGCCTCTGCCGGAGAGGAAGGCTGGAAGGCTGCTCACGAAAAGGCCAACAAGATGAAATACATGAAGGTGAGGATGCTCAATTGATTGTTTGATTGGATCTTCCTGTAATGCAGTTATTTACCTTTTTAACAACATGCGTGCATCTCCATGTGATATATGGATGTGAAATAAAGAGGACGGCGTTCCTTTAACCATCCATCCCCTCGACTCCTCTCGTGCCGATTCAGGTGACGGGGCTGAAGTCGGGTACATCGTACGTCTTCCGTGTGCGTGCTCAAAATCTTGCTGGAGTTGGAAAGCCCTCAGCAGTCTTGGGTCCAATCCTGGCCCAGACTCGCCCTGGTGAGTGTGATTGTTATGTAACTCACACGTTCCTACGCAGGTTTGGGAAAGTACTGATAGATGAATTCACTTTCTGCATAGCTCTAAGTGGACTGTCGTGTCTTGTGTTTTATTATTTTTCTCCTATAACGACTGTAATCATGAGTTTAAGAGCTGAAATCTGTCATGCCAGTGGTGCACACACACTGAAACCGTTTGCTCTTCGTTCCCCAGGCAACAACGAGATTTATGTGGACGTTGATGATGATGGTGTGATCTCTATGATATTTGAGTGCTCCGAGATGAAGGAGGGCTCTGAGTTTGTTTGGTCCAAGAATTATCAGACTATGACAGACACCTCTCGCATGACTATTATCACTGAACAGGGCAGGTAAGTACCATTTATGTGCCTGCTTTCAGATGCAAGGCACAGGGACCACATTAACTCTCTCGCTCTTGTTCCAGGCTTGTGTGCAAAGGCAATGTTTTCCTCATACCTTGTCGTCCCTGCGTGTCCTCATCTCCAGGTCCAGAGCTATCTTCAACAGTCCCTCCCTGGAGGATCTGGGAACCTTCTCCTGTGTGGTCACCAACACTGATGGCTTCTCCTCCAGCTACACACTCACTGAGGAGGGTGAGTCAACCCACACTGTTGGCAACCCTCTGCTCCTTTGCGCTTGAAACTTGATTCACATGTTATATGTTTGGGTGACGTTAGTGCTCAAGGTGTGAGGAGGTCTTGTAGGACCGTCTCTGTTATCCTGTTTCAACAGCTGCATCAAATTGACCTCTGTTACTCTCTGGTATCTGTGTGTGTTTGTCTGGAAAGTTGCCTCAAATTATTCAGTGAGTTTCTGTTAAAGTTGTTGACAGAGTCACGGTTGTACTTGACACTGAGTATTTCTGCATTAATAATGTGCTCTTATAAAATACTGTCAGACTAGTAGTAGAGAAGTTGATGCTGAATGGTTTTGACATTCACCGATGTTGTTGTTGTTGTTGTTGTTGTTGTTGTCACCTGACAGGTCTCAAGCGTCTTCTGGACATCAGCCATGACCACAAGTTCCCTGGTGAATATCCCACCACATCACATAAACTGCTAATACCTTTTTATATCTTTTATCACTTATCAAGACGTTAGATTTTATTCATCAAGTGCAGATACAGTTTTTAGATATAGTTGAGGAATTAGAAGAACCATCAATGCGCTCCAGAAACAAGAGTTTCACTCAGAAATTGTATTTACCAAGCCTTTGTTACTTACATAATAAAAATAAAAAAATGTTTTTATCAGTTATTCCCTTCAAGAGTGAAATGGCCATGGAGCTGTTGGAGAAGGGTCGCGTGCGTTTCTGGACTCAGGTGGAGAAATGCACCTCAGACTGCCAAGTGGAGTACGTCTTTAATGATGTCCTCGTTACTCAGGGAAAGGTGGGAACCATGACTTGCTTTCATGTCATCCTGTGAGTCCACTTCTAGTTGGAAATGTTCTTCCACAAACTGATCCGTCGTGGTTTGTTTATACGTTTCTGCCTCCAGAAATACACAATGAACTTCGACAAGACCACCGGCATCATTGAAATGTTCATGGACTCTTTGGAGATCATCGATGAGGGAACGTTCACCTTTAACCTGGTGGATGGCAAGGCTAAGGGTACAACCAGTATGGTGCTCATTGGAGATGGTGAGTCCTCAAATGCCGTCTTTACGTCCATGTTGATGTTGACAAATGTTCCATTATATTAGTTTTACCTGTGGAAATGGAAAAGACACCCCAACCAACAGATTGCTTTTTGATGGCTACTAGCTCAACGCCTTCCTCTACTGGGTGTTGCATGAGCTGCAGTTAAAGTATGTCTCCATTGAGGGGCAGCAGCAGACCACCTTTCCTTACTGTCATGTCTGTCAGCTGATTTTCTGATCCACTTCTTGCTATACAGAGTTCAGGGAGCTTCAAAAGAAATCTGAGTTTGAGAGGGCAGAATGGGTCAGGAAACAAGGTAAGGGTTGTTACTAATCCTTGACACAAGTTCAACACCAATTGCACAAGTATGTTTCATAATCATTTTTCTTCAACTATCCACAGGTCCTCACTTTGTCGAGTACCTTGGGTTCACTGTTACTTCAGAATGTAACGTGCTGTTGAAGTGCAAGGTAAGAAAAGTGATTGTAAATAGTTGTACTATTAAAGGAGCATCACAAACGGTTGCATGTCAGGCAACATAACTTAATCCCCTCTCTCTTCTTTCCCCTTCCCAGATAGGAAATGTCAGACCAGAGACTGAGATCACCTGGTCTAAGGACCGCATTGAGATTGCAGAGGATGATGACGACGCAAAGAAAATCGAGAGAAAGGACGGCGATCTGACCTTTAATATCGGAAAGGTCAGCCCATTAGACAGAGGCTGTTCATTGTGAGGAGTCGTGAGCTTTATGAGCAATGAGCAAAGAGCTAAAAGCGTCACTTCTGATGCAGCTGTGCTTCCATCGTAGATATAGACGAGATGCTACGCTGCCAACCATCCCTCTCTGACACACAGAATCATGTGATGAAACACTTTAAAAAATATTCACGTTCCCGAGTCCTGCTGGAGTGCTGCTAGAGTCAGCATGTCGGACATGGGAGTTAGAGTAGAGGTATTGGGTACAGCTAACTCTATTTCTGAGCTTTTGCCTTTTTATTTCTAATTCTAATATTGAACCTTTTGATATTATAGACTTATAGGTCATGCTTTTCAACATTTATGCCCATATAGTGTTAATACAGTATATGGTTTATCTGTGTGGTTCATTCATATAAACTTCATTTCTAACATTCAATATAACTCCTCTGTCCAATTTACTCAAACATTTTAAACTGGAAAGCTGTTATATTAAGTTTTCTTTTTTTTTTAATGGTATTTATGTGGTCTGTCTGTCAGTTTCATGGCCAATGCAGTTATATTGATGTTTCAAGGTACCTGTACATTGAAACTATATAAACATCACTCATAAAGAGAGGGTTGGTGTCATTGCATGAGCTCAGAAGAGGTGGCCCGTCCATTGCCACTCCTGTCAATCGCACTTAATCGCATTAACTGGCATATCCGTCTAATTCACAGTGGGTTATTAAGCAAGACAAACCGAAAGGGAAAGAAGGAAAAAAGCCAACCGCAGAGGATGTTTCCCCACCACCAAGACCCAAAGTCTGGACATAAGCATTGCTGCCATAAGTTCTCTAATTTCTCTGTGTCCTCCACGTCTCACCGTTTTCATGTTTCCCTTTTAACGCCTGCAGCATCCCGGGCAGAAGAAAAGCTTGTCTTTTCTGCCTAGTTGGTCTCTGTCTGGCTGTTCTACTGTCTATTATCTGTCCCAAGAATTGTACTGCATTTCCCTCTGATTGATTTAAAAGGGAAGTCATGGCTGCCTCAAGGAAACTAAAATTGTTTTAACTTCAAACTCTAGATCTCCAAGGCAGATGCAGGTATTTATGAGGTCTTCCTGAGGGACGACAGAGGCAAAGATAACAGCCTCTTCAATCTGACGGACACAGGTAAAGACTTCTTCATGAATTTCTGTGAGTGAAAAAGCGGTGCTGTCAGTCTTGCACACAACAATGTGATTAATTGCTGTTGGCATCCTTTTTGAATCCAGGATACCAAGCTGTAATGAATGAGCTGTTCAGGGTTATTGGTGAGTCATTAAGCGCCACACTTCACGCAGCAATGAAGCACCACACTAGAAAAACACCAGCAGAATGTTCACATGTACAGTATTCTTCCACTGCATGAACTATTAAAAGCTAGACTGAAACATTTTACAATGTGAAATATATAAATATGTCATTAATATTAAATGATATACTATCAATCCATACTGTTTCAATGGCATGAAGATCAACGCCTGCCTTTTCATCTTTACCTCCAGCCAACTCCTCCTCTGATCTCAAAGTCATCAGTACTGAACATGGCATCATCCTGTACTCCGAGGTCACGTATTACAACGAGGAACAGCGTGTTGGTTGGCTGCACAAGTATGTCAAAACCACCTCATTCACTCACCTACTTGACATCCTTTTCATCTCCAGTCTGGCATACATGTGCAATTTGTCATGAAATACACAAGCACACACTTTTAAAGTGTGTAGCTTAACCAAGCATGACTAAACTTGGATCCTGAAGTTAATAATAGAAATAAAATACCTCTGTATTTACACAATTTGAAATAATCTGACTGGTATTATAAAATAGTTGCTTTGCTTCATTTACTTTACAACACACCAAACACTGCAAAGGACTAAAACAATTTATTGTCACTAAGGAAGTGTGAAGCACAAAATATATCAAGTATCATGTTGGTATAGTTGTTTCTTTAAGTCCAAGTCTCTCTCAAATGAGTTAGTAGTGTTTTCCACCCATGTGATGCTCAGAAAGAAAAGGCTTTTTGTCAAAGACCTTCAAATGTGTTAAATCTGGTTTAACATGTCTGTGACCAATTAGGAAAGTAATTGAGGGAGAATCATTGAATTCCTAAAAATATTTTTCCACTTCCATTCTGCTGACTAAAATCGCACAGTAAGAAATTGATTAAATTAAACAATTTTGAATATGATTATCAGCCTCAGCGCATAATACTTTCTCAAACTATATGAAAACAATCCAGTTGGGGACCAAAGCTCACCAACTGCTCGTGATGCAGGCCACATGTAATACAAGGAGGACTGTGCCGACTTTAAGCGTTGACTGCGAATTGCTGCTCTGCTGTCTGAATTTTGCATTTCAGAGTCCTTGATACTTTCAGTAAACAAACCAGTTTTAATTGATCTCCATGTTATGCATTTCTCCATTAGAGATGCTAAGATTGCCGCCTCAGAGAGAGTTAAGTCTGGAGTCACAGGAGAGCAGCTTTGGCTTAAGATCAATGAGCCCACTGAGAAGGACAAAGGCAAATACTCCATGGACATCTTCGATGGCAAGGACGGTGTAAAGAGAGCCTTTGACCTGACCGGCAAGGGTGAGGGACACTGTATAAGTCAAACAAGGAAGATGCTTGTTGTTGTGCTAAAAAGTCCCATTTACTTTGGCTATTTTGTCTCTAACTATTAATAATATGTTGATTTTCTTCTGGTGCAGCATGGGAAGAGGCATTTGAAGAATTCCAAAGGCTCAAGTAAGTAAATAAACTCATCTGACTCAATTATTCTGTTGTGTATTTTGAAGAGGATGTTTACACAAATGAATACTAACAGTCATCACAAACTTAAACTCTATGTATTTTGTAAGCTCTTTCAGAGGCACTCGAAATACATTGCTTGGAATTGTATGTCTTTTAGAATGTTTGCAACCTTTCTGCCCTGTGATATCATTTTTAAGATGCTTCTGACAATGTCCGTCTCCTTCCTTCCTTCCTTCCTTCCTCCCTTCCTTCCTTCCGCAGGGCGGCAGCCATCGCAGAGAGAAGTACGTTTTTTTTTTTATTCTGGGTTTCTCCCATGAGACATGATGTAACATTTCTTTGGACGTAGAAGCTATTTCAGTTTTTACTATCGTTTTAAACTTGGGTTCAGTGGAATTAAAGATACATGAGTGTGTTGGTCATCATATTTTCAAGATCTCATTCAAGGAAAATGGTTTTCCAGGAGATTCAATTATTTAAGTATATTTCTGCAATGTTGGATTTTGTTCACAAGAGGACATTTCCAGCCAGAACTCATTTAAAATATCAATAATGCATACAGTAGAGGTAAAATATGACAAAACGTTTTATGATGGATGGTTCACCAGTTCGGTCAGTGTCTGTTTAATATTATGTTGTCAACAGGCAAATGCTCCAAGGGTTGACTGACTTGACATTTGCTTCTTGGCTTGTTTAGATCGCGCTCGTGTTGTTGGAGGCTTGCCAGATGTGGTTGCGATCCAAGAGGGCAAGGTAAATAAATGAGCGATTCAGTGTGTTAATACTCTCTCTGTCCCAACGTCCTCTTTGAAGCAACAACACATTGAACCCCTGCAATCCCCTCGTTCTCTTTAGTCCCTGAACCTGACTGGCAATGTCTGGGGCGAGCCTGCGCCTGAAGTGAGCTGGATGAAGAATGACAAGGAGCTGGTATCTGGCGAGCGCTACACGCTCAAATTCGAGCACGGCAAGTTTGCCAGCATCACAATCGCCGCCGTCACCACGACTGACTCTGGCAAGTACGCCCTCCTGGTCAAGAACAAGTACGGCACAGAGGCTGGCAAGTTCACTGTCAGCGTCTACAACCCAGAGGAGGAGGAGGAGAACAAGGAGGAGAAGAAAGGCTAAAAGAAAGGAGAATGTAATGAAATGAAGCCGAAAAGGTGGATGACTGAGCTATCTCCAAAGCATTTTACCCCGGCACATGCCGGTGCACTGAGCAGTTTAAATAAATGATTAATACAACTGCTTCCTCGTGCCTCTTTCATGTGCTGGGATAAAGAGCTTTGGGCATTGCTTGTCGCGGAGCAAAACAATGAATGTGAAATAGAGAAGGTGCTTAGTAGTTGCTTGACTTGTCGCCCGTCCGAGTTCAGCAGTAAATGTAATGTTGAATCATTAATCTTTGTTTTAGCCAGCAAACAAAACAGTTTTATTAAACTATTACATTTGGAAAACATTTTGACCTTTGAAACCAAGTCAAGTTATGTAATGAAAAAAAAAAAACTGAGGTCATGAACTTCCTATCTGCTATTTGCTTTGTATTGTGAGAGATTGGGGTAAAAACGTGTTTGTGGATGTATCAGATGTTTCACTGATGTGTCAAGCTCTTGGTGTCTACTTAAACAGGTATTGTGTTTAAATGGGACTGTGTGCATGTATGCTGTCTGTCGTTGATGTCCTGTTTGAAAGCATCTATGATTAGAACAGTTTGTAGGAGACCCTGATGTTGAGCAGAATACAACACAATTTAAACTTGTTAATTTAAGGTTTCAGACCCAACCTGCATTTTGATCAGGCCTTTGGAGGTCTAAACAGAACTTGTGAGCGCAGACACCATCATAGAAATGTGTTCCAAGGGGGGTGTTGTATATCAAGTACAATATAATAATGAAAACCAGATAAGCATTGTTGGGCTGTGTGTCTAATTGACAAGTTAACCATAAGACTTTTCCCCTTCAGGTCAGTCCTTGTAATAAAGGTGCACGTGCTTTAGAGAGGTTTCCCTTTTGTCCTTACGTCATGATAAAAGTTCCCTTATTGAGACAAATGTCTTAATTAGAGTTACATAATTTCCTTTGCAGCATGCTCAAGGGTTTGGGGGCTTGATGATGGCCTACTATATAACAGCTGCTCGAAGGGTGGCATCTCATTTGTTCCTGCATTCATTGCTGATGGGGTTCATCAGGAGTTCCCAAAGTGTGGCGCTGGGCCCATAATAGGTCGTTAAAGGGGAGTCAAGAGTCCCGAGCATCCGGCATTTCACCGAGGTTACTGCTCACCCACGTGTGTAACCTTTTAGTGTAACATCTGTCAATAGATGTCCCTGGGGAAATTATTAGTTAACAAAACGACTACATCGGGCACGAAGCTAATTTAAGCCCAGGATATTTAAAAAAAAAAAAAAAAAAAAGCCACACCAGCCGTGTGAGTGCGCCGCCACTCTGCGCGCTCCCTGTCCCATCAACTTCAGCTCCCTGCTGGTTTCAAACCAGTCAGCAACGGTGGTCCCGGGGCACGGACACGGACACGTCAGGAGGCTTCTGGGGAGTTCCACGCTCACTAACAACACATGGGGACTCGCTGAAGACGGCGTCCTTCACCGGCAGGATTCCGCTGGAGTAACCGAGAGGTAAACAGTTGTCGATGTGGTGGTTTCAACCCGTTTGTTGGCAACGTTTCCGTCGGCTAATGTGAGCTAGCCTTCGAGCTGGCTAACGTCTCTGTGGCTGCGGTGGATTAATGTTAATGTAACCCGGAGACATCCGTCCATTCACTAAGTAACGGGAACAAAAGTACGTGACCACTTTTTTTTTAATACCAAAAAAACTCGGCGACCTTGTCGCGAGCCGCGCCTCTCGCCCGTTACCGTGTCACCGTCCGCCACTAACGGTAACTCCACGGTAACGCTGGCGCTAAAGCTAGCTGCGGGTTGAACCAGCTAGCTGGGGCTTCATTCATTTATTCCTTGCGATATTTTCCGCCCCACTGCTCCGTGATTTGTTTATACTCTCCACGAATGGCAAAGCATTGCACTACACAGTTAACGTAATTTAAAATGACATTTGTGCTTTATGTTTCCGTACGACGTTTCCGCGTGTTCCAGTCACCAAACGTCACAACGCTTGTGTAACGTTACTGATGGCATTTCACTCGAGCCATATGGCAGCTTTAATCTCCGAATTGAGCATTTTTAGCCTGCAGAAACTGCGAAATGCAGCTGTCTTGTGTTCACGTGTTGTAGTTGTAGCTAGTGTTGTTGTCTCGTAAGCAGCGCTGCCACCTCACCAGATAAACCACCTGCCTGTGGGTGGTGGTGCTCAAAAAAACACAATGAACTAAAACCTCTGTAGTTTCCAAGTACGTCAATGTTAGTATTTCTAATTATTATTATTATTATTATTATTATTATTATTATTATTATTATTATTATGTGTGTAGTGTGAGAGTCCCACACGTATACTGTCCTTTAGTTATGGACGTCCACGTTGGTATGTCACTACACTATTGTCCAAGGTAACCTGACAAAACCCAAATACTTTGACTCCGTTTGATAATTATACAATGACAGCTCCTGATGAGCAGTACATTTTATCTTGTTTGCACTCTGTATGTCATGTTTACTAGATTAAACTGAGGCAGGCGACCATCTTGTGCTTTTCGTGACTGTTCTGTTCATGTTTACACTGTTATTCATGGTCCTTTTGTAGGCTGCAGTTTGTGGAGATGTTACACTGTACTGTGTTATGTAGACTAAATATTAAGAACACTACATATGTATAACACAGTACAGTATGTCAGCACCACCAACTACAGCCTCCAAATATACCAGCAAAGATTGAACATTATTATTTCCATAAAGGATTTATTGCAGGGCTGTCAAACATCCATAAACCGAGTGTACCTAACCATAGTTAAAGCTAGCTGACTTGATTTTGAGTTTTTTCTGCATATACTGCAGCTGAAGATGATTTTCGAAAATAAGGGGTTCGTACTACTTTAACTAAAAGACTGAAGTGCTTCTGGCTCCTTCTTTCTGACTATTACTCTGTAACCTCGATCCAAAAAGCTTTATTTTTCCTGCACTGCATACGATGTAAACACAAGAGCCAACACAGTCTGTCTGGGGTTGTCGTCATGGTTTATGTTACACACATAACAAGTCGGCTCATTTTGGTGCAGTTTGATGTAACCTAACACTTGAGAGGGTGTAACATGAACCTTGTGTTGTCTGGTTGATCTGCTCAGTCGCAGGACTAATTCTTTTGTCACACCGCCGAAGCAAATGTGCTCTTGATCATTCCAGATGAAGACCAACATGATGTTGTGACAGTAGCTAGGACCATCATACTCAATGCCTGGTCTTATTTGGTGAGGGTTCTCTCTAAAAAGACAACATTTCAAACACAGAACAGATCCTAGCACAGGGGCAGGATGAACCAGCAGCCTTTCACCCACTAGGCCTGTGTGTTTTCTTTGATAGTGTTTACTTAAGGCTTAGCAGATGGGACAGTAGAGCCTCATGCATTATGTTCATCTTAGCATTCATTTAGAAGATGAACCAGGCAGGCAGGCGGATGTTGGACCGTAGACCAGTGGCAAACCTCCTGATGACAAAAACAATTTGAACAGTTTGAATTCATCAATGCGTCGACTACATTCTCACAAGTGTACCTATTCCATATCTAATGAATATCGATACGATTGAAGTGGCACATGAGCTAATTTTTGCAAGCTATATTGATATTTTAAAAAATCTTCCCATGGGGATAATTAAAGTATATATCTAATCTATCTACTATTCCCCACAGAGATTATCCCTTTGGTATTTATAGAACTTTCCCCTGTTCACTTCGCGAGTGTCAATGAATTCAAGGGTACTGAGCAACATGTTGAAGTCCAATGTATCTCGTTGGCTGTTTCCTGCAGCCAATCTATATAATTTGATTAGTCATGCAGAATAACAAGCACACGCAGCAGTCGTACTGTACATGTGACTCTGCAAGAATGTCACGCTGCAGAGCACTGCTTGTTTCCATTCCCCTGAGCATGTACTCTTATCAGGGAAAACATTGCATGGCCGTTCACAGGAATTGGCTGCCCCTTATCAGCGTTACACCGCCATCTTAAAGAGGCCATCCCATTGGCTGAATCCTTTGTGTCTGGTCAGCTGACTGGATTGAGTAGATCATTCAAAGAATAGCCCAGATGAAGGATGACAAAGTTTATGACTGTTGCACAATCGCATCAGTTAGTGGTGTGCCGGTATTCACCCTTGTGAGGGTTGTTTCAACGTGCTTAGGTGGGCCTAATTTGAGATAGGCTTCAGGATGGCAGGAAGGCACTATCATCATAATCTGAGAGAGGAAAACATTGATCCTAGTGGAGTATCCTGAGGTGGGTTAAGTAAGAGCTGGTGCTCTACTCACTGTGATGAAGAGACAGAGGTCTTGGGGAGACGGGGAGCTTCCGGGAAGCAACACAGATGACAACAGTGAACAGGATGAGTCTTCCTCTCTGAAGTTGTCTTGGTCCCTGGTGAGTCAGCGCTGACAGCTTTGGCCTGATGCCGGAGGGCCTTCTATACTGTTGCACATCCTGTATTGTTTGGTTTAGCTGGTTGATTTAATTTATTGGCTTGTTATTGTGGCCAAGCCTAGTGACTTGATAGCTGACACATGTGACTGTTTACCCCTGACATTGGTACAGGGAAATCATTTTGCAACTGATGTGTGTTGCTTTTTTATACTCTAGGCTGTTTGAGTTCCCTGGTCCCTCCTGAGATTAAAAGATTAATCTGTGTATTACAGTACATCTACTTGGTATGATTTTTGAGTAACTTTTGTGTATACCAGTCTTCCCTGCATTGCTCTTCATAAAACCAACGTTAACAAGGTAAATACACTTTTGACTACTATGACATTTGATAGTCATACAACTGAAGATGGTAGTAATCGCACTGCTTTTGTTTCGTGTGTGTGTGTGTGTGTGTGTGTGTGTGTGTGTGTGTGTGTGTGTGTGTGTGTGTGTGTGTGTGTGTGTGTGTGTGTGTGTGTGTGTGTGTGTGTGTGTGTGTGTGTGTGTGTGTGTGTGTGTGTGTGTGTGTGTGTGTGTGTGTGTGTGTGTGTGTGTGTGTGTGTGTGTGTGTGTGTGTGTGTGTGTGTGTGTGTGTGTGTGTGTGTGTGTGTGTGTGTGTGTGTGTGTGTGTGTGTGTGTGTGTGTGTGTGTGTGTGTGTGTTCTAACCCCCCCCCTACAACTCTTTTGAACTGTCAACTTTTTAGTGATTGCTGTTTTGATATGATGTTGATTACCTGCCTGTGTGGTTAGACATATGGAAATTATTCTGACTTGCCCACATATTAGTATTTGATTGCTATCTATTCATTAGCTTACTCTGGTAAAACATATGCTAGTTTCCCATATTGCATGATACCACCCTTGCACAAATGCCCCTATTCTCTACACAACAACACCCCCACGGCTAGACTCTGAACAAAAGGTCAGTGTGACATGGGAACATTTCATGTTGCATAAATAAACCCAATGAAGTCAACAAAGGAACATGTTTACAAGCCACGCTAAACAAGACCCTGACCTGAACAAACCCAAATCATGTTTGCTAAGTTAATGGTCATATGCACTCTGTTGCGCGCAGTGCACAGAAATGACTGCAAATAATCTAGTTCAGTAATTAGGCCACGGGAAGGCTGGAAAGTTTGTGTGATTAGCTGAGACCTGTGTGGAATTTTCTCTTTGATTTAGTAGCTTCCACAGATTGCTTGTTAAAGGGTTTACAATCTTAGAAACTGCAAAAAGTGCTTTGAGTAAAAATGTAGGGTCAATCCTGGTCCATCTAATTATAGCCATAGAAGTACGACTTTTAGTATTGTATTTGAAAACAGGAAGTCAGCTGCTTCCATTGCAGATGGGCAGTTTAGTGGGAACTCTGTGAGGTTGTCTCTTCATTGTTCCCCCCCACCCCCTGATGTAGCTCATATGGGACAGTGGCCAGTGACGGGGGAACAGTGGCACTCTGGCAGTCTGTATACAGGTCAGGAGATAACAGACACCACAGGGCATGCGGGCAGGCAGAGAGAGAGGGATCTGAGAAATTAAGGCAAAAGACAAATGGCACTGTCCGGCTGTTTTAGAAGAAGATGCTTAAAAGAAGAGACAACAGTGGATAGATTGAGAACGTGCTAAATAAAGTGGAAACCTATTCGATTTCACAACTTGTATGAGCTAAAACTGTCTCCTTCTCTGGCCTCTTGCTGAACAGTACTTCCTCATCACGTCTTTCCACTCTTTTACTCAGCTAATATTTTGTACTTTTCCCCCATCCAGGCAAACACCATGAACTACGTGGGCCAGCTGGCAGGTCAGGTGCTGGTAACTGTCAAAGAACTGTATAAGGGCATTAATCAGGCCACCTTGTCGGGCTGTATTGATGTTGTGGTGGTCCGCCAGAGAGAAGGCACCTACCAGTGCTCACCGTTCCATGTGCGCTTTGGCAAGCTGGGTGTACTGCGCTCCAAAGAGAAAGTGGTAAGTGTGAACAACGATTTCTGTGTTCTGTTACTGAAATTTTGAAGTCATGTTAAATATTAAAATGCTCCAAATTAAGACATGTCAAAGCTAATGAATCTACTTAAGGAAGCAATTGAAGGAATGACTAAGTGTGTGCTAACTACAAAATGTTTTGTTTTCCACTTTTATTATGCGGTTATAAGTCACCATATTTGCTTTGCAACAACTCTCAATCTTATGTTTGCTGCTGCCTTGACTGCCATATACTTACTTTCAGGAACCATTCCACCAAAGCAAAGAACTCTCTGGTCTTAATTGTCTTCATTGCTGTTCCTTCTCCAAAGTATTTTCTGCAACCGAGTGTATATGGGAATGGTCATGTGATATTAGTTCTCAGGCGTGTTGGTATGGACCAAGGTTATTTAAATGGCTAAAGGCTGAACACAAGTGTTTTCACTGATTTGCTTGATGAGAGCAATTTTCAGAACGGTGTAGGCTTGTGCTTGAATGTCATCTCCCTGAACATACGGTCACATTAGCCTTCCTTTCAACACTATTGGGGTGAGCCTACTTTTTATTTATGATTTAACTAGACTTAATGTAAATTCAGATTTCTTTCAGTCATAAGTTTTTCGAAATGTTTAAGTGAAAAGGGTTCGATGGTTTGGGTCATCTGTATGCCTCGCTGAATATAGATTGCCTCATTTACCAGTCAGGTTACCCATTGATTCGCATGTCGAGGGGCTTCTTCAGCGATTTTAATAGCTTCAATTGATCATCTTTGAACCATTCAGGGAAATGTTTGGTTCCGTTTGCAGAACAAAGATGGGATGTTCTGGGCTTTTCTCCCTCCTTGATAGTACTTGACTTGATTATATATTTTCTTAGCTTGGAAATAAGATCCATTTAATCATGGTTCAGGAAAAACAGTTTCTTTTGGTGCTCAATTCTCTCTTTCACCTGAGAAAAGACATTTTTGTACCTTATGTGTTGGCCTAGCTGATGGGTTGGGAGAGCAAGTTAAGCCTGTTTTGGTGTCGTAGGTAAATGTGGAGCTAAATATCTACTCAAAGGTCTGTAACCTGGTTTAGTATTAGTCAACAAAACCGTTCTTGTGTGCAAAAGTGAGTTCATCGTTTTTGTATAACCACTAAGCATGCCTTGGTATTCAGTTCCTGTTTAGTAATTGCTAAAGTAAGATAGAAATTATAATTGAATGTGTTTTTCAACCATATCGGTATCAATGGAGAACTTGTTCATGACTTATATTCTTAGAGCAGTAATGATGCTTATTTACTTGCTTGAGGATCAGAGTGGGTGATGATTTGTGGGGTATTGACACCGTCTCACCACCTACCCAGAATGCTGATGGGCTTGCAGGAAGGACTGAATGACTGAATGACTGGTTACTATGGCAACAGCTCTACAACTTGAATTTGTGGGAGGGGGAAGAAACGTGAAGAAGGCCTCAACTGTTGTGTAACAAACAGTTATGCACGTGTCCCTGAGATCACTTATCAGAGCCTTTTTAGGGCTGCTGCTAAAAGTGTGTGCGTGTGTGCTTCAACAATTCAGATTTGGAATAAACTGTAGTAGCCAGCCAAATACTAATTATTTTTTGGCTGCGGATGGTGCGTCTGTGACCACAATGATGTGCCCTAATTTTGAACATCTGCAGGCAGCCATTGCCAAGTGAATGTAACCTTTCTCCGGCTGTGAAAGGTTGAAGAGGATTCTCATTTATTCTGGCTCATTATTAATTGGACATTGAAATTCCCAGCCATCACTCACCATACATGCATTGTCCTTAGCAACCCTGATACCCTGAGGGGTTGAAATTGAATCTTGAGGCTGTTGAGAAACTACACCGGCAATAAAGGACATCAGCAAAATGAAAAACTACGACATGACTGATTGCAAGAGAAGGGGGGGTGGAGAGACACACACATCAGAAATGGACGATGTTGGTGTCCATTTGGTTGAGAATTAATATTAATGATTTGGTTTCAGGTTGTCAGACTGGGCACTTCAAATTCTGCCTCTGTAGATTCTGCCAGACGTGATCTGTTTTTTGCTTTTCTGGTGTCAAGTTTCTGAATAGCCTCAGGTCCACTGGGGTTCGCCAGAATGAAAATATAATAAAACATTGTATAATCTGATTTTATTTATATTTATATATATATATATATATATATATATATATATATATATAATATAAATAAATAATGAGCTAGAATAAATGAGAATCCTCTTCAACTCTTTATGACTTTGATTTCCTAATTAAAAGTATTTATTTTATCTTCTGCCAAACGCAGATTGACATTGAAGTGAACGGAGAGCCAGTAGAGCTGCACATGAAGCTTGGTGACAATGGAGAGGCCTTTTTTGTCCAGGAAGCGGAGCAACTGAATGTGAGTACCCAACTCGACACATATTACTGAAGCCCGGCATTTTGAGAAATTAAATTGAAATAACAATACTGCTGCAGGTTAATAATAACACAAACTCTTAATTTCGATTTGTTTGTACTGTGTAAAGCAGCTAAAGTTAAGTGAGATATTGATTGCACAGCAAATAGGTTTTCTATCATATTGACAACAGCATCTGTACATGTTTCTGATGTGTTGTTGCTTGTGAAGCAGAGACCAGTTTAGAATACAGTGCTTTGTCTCTACCAACCAATTTTATCATCCTGTTTTATGTTTATTATTCAATGCAATTGGATGGCGACTCCATGGTAATTTATTCAATGGGAGTGTTATACTCATAATGATGATCATATCAGATTCAGCATGGTTTTGTACACACTCCACAAGAAAGACGGTGACTGAGTAGAGAAATGTTTGTATGAGGAACTATTTACTCGACTTTAGTTGCTACATTCGACCTTTCTGACCTCTCATTGTGACAACAACCCTGTTCTTGTGGAATTACGTCATAGGCTAGGAACAGACTCGATGAGTCAGTAATGCTGCTTTGGTTTGCGCTTGTTTCTTCTTCAAGTTCCTGCCTTCTCCTGATTCTCATTGATGCTTAAGCAGATTGTTCCTGCCCACCTGGCCACCTCCCCAATCCCCACCGAGAGTCACCTGTTCTGGATGTCAGAGGTTGAGCACAGGGCACTGAAAGATCTGGAGGATGACCCCGCTGACCCAGAGGACCCGCCTGAGCCTCCCGCTCCGAGCACCATGGCCACAAAAAAGAAGAAGAAACGGAGGAAGAAGCACAAAGGGGACCCCCGAAGGGAGGAGCTGACCCCGCCAATGTCAGTCACTACTGGTAATGCTATTGCTGCTAACGCCCCTGCTGCTACGCCTGCAGCTATGTCCAGCTCTGGGCAAAATGAAGAGATCTTTGAGATGGACCTGAGCTCTGATGAGGAAGCTGCAGTACATGTCTCCAGGTCGGTTCAGGGTCAATGCTTACTGTTGTAGCAGAGATCTGTTTTAAATGGAGATGAGTTAATTATTATTTATATGATTGACCCTGTATTTAGGTCACCATCCATAACCACTATGAGAGACATTGACCCCAAATTACCCGCAGCCAGACGCAGCCTTGATGGATATCCACTTTCTGACGGGGACTGGCCGTCAAATGACAGGTATGTATTGATAAGAACACAGAGCCAACAGCAAGGGTGTGGCAGAGACACGGAAATAGACTTTATCTTATTGATTGTTTGCATTTGTTCTACTGTCCCTTTTAGTCATGGCTTGTCTCAGGCCTTTTCCCCAAAGAGTGACTCTGAACTGATGGTCAGGCCCTCAGAGAGTTTGCTCAGAGCGGAGTCTCACATGCAGTGGACGTGGGGGGAGTTTCCAGAAACAACCAGGGTAAGCACCTCTCTCCACTAATATTGAGAGGCAAATGGTTCTCAGCATAATCTCCTGAGTAACATTTTCTCCCTGTTATTCAAAATCCAGGTCACCAAAAAGGAGCTCCTGAAGAAGGTGACTATCACCCCATCGGAGAGCACCCACTTCCGTGTAATCCTCAGCTCTGAGGCCATGGAGAACGAGACTGAGATTGAAAGGGGAGATGGCGCCTCCTCCTCATTGTGCACTATTGTCAAGCCTAAGCCACGCACCCCTATGACCACTGTAACACCGTTGATTCCGCTCGCAGCGGTCGACACCATAACATCTGTGTGTCCTCTAACTCCAACCGAGCCCCTGGATGTCCAGCCACCCAATGTGGCAACATCCACCCCTTTCAACAGCCAACTGAGTGATTCACCCTCGAAGAAGAAAGGTATGTTTGATGGCCCCTTTTTCTGTCATCTCCTGGTTGGCTGTGATCGCACATTTACAGATAAATACCTCTGTTGTTGAATGAAGGTGTCCCAAAGCGGAGCCAGCACCAGGGTCCTGAGGATATCTACCTAGATGACCTGAATGTACTTGAACCTGATGTTGCTGCAAGATATTTTCCTAAGAGGTTAGCTCTCCATTTTTAATTAGAACAGGTCAGGCAGTGACATAATTAGGTGCCTCTTTCATAATCTGTCTATTTTAAAACCAAACGAAGCATCGTCAAGTGTCGTTCTCTTTTGTTGCTTCAGTGAGTCTGAGGCAGCGACGAAGCACTGGATGGACTCGGAGATGCACTCTGGTTCACAGTCACCACAGTCGGTGGGCAGTGCGGCAGCTGACAGCGGGACAGAGTGTCTTTCTGACTCAGCTAGTGACCTCCCCGATGTCACTCTTTCTCTGTGTGGAGGCCTCACAGAAAATGCTGAAATATCCAAAGGTACACTAGTCTGGCTCTCATAAAAAATGTAGACGAAAGTGCACTTAGTACTTTTATGCAGGACAGACATTTAACCCAGTGGAGACATACTGAATTCTTTGCAACTACAAAGTTACTGTACTTTATTGGCCACATTAGAAGGCTTCCAATCCACTGTTGGTGGAGGCTCTATTCCATAATAAATCAGCTTGTTGTGTGTGTGTAACTGTGACAATGCATGTGTCCACATTGCTCTTTTAAGGCCACAAGTGTCAGTCTTAGTGGGTATGAATCCTGATAGAACGTTCTCTCTTGTGATCATACACTCTTCTGAAAGTGTTTCTTAGAAGCCCTCAACTGATGTTTCCTGATCTGTGTGGCTTTAGGTAAGATGATATGGCTCACTGCCGCTGACCTTTCACCTCCTGACTTTAATTAATGTTCCACTCTCTTCTGTGTTTGCAGAAAGATTCATGGAGCATATCATCACCTATCTTGAATTTTCTGAAAATCCAGCAATTATAGATAACCCCAACCTGGTAGTAAAGATAGGAAATAGGTAAGTAGGCCTTTTTTCACATGCTAAATGAACAAGAGTGTGTGGTGAATATAATCTCTTTACTAATGCTTTTTTTTCTTAGATATTATAATTGGACGCTAGCTGCACCATTGATTTTAAGTCTACAAGCATTTCAGAAGAATTTACCAAAGGTAACTGATCTTGGTTTTCTGTTCAGTTTGTTGTCATTACATATGGATCTTTGTAATCTTTAACTAGCTCATCCTTACCTGTTTATCCTAGGTTACAGAGGAAGCCTGGGTGAAGGAGAAAATGCCAAAGAAGTCAGGCCGCTGGTGGTTCTGGCGAAAAAGGGCAGATAGTACAATCAAGCAGGTGAGCACATATCATAAGTATTAAAGACGGCATGCAAATATATCGGTTTTATTTTTTTAGTAAGACTCTCATCCATGTGTATGATATTTAGAGTTTTTATTTCCCCCTTTACTCTTCCAGTCAGAGACTAAGCTTGAAACCAAGGAGGAGTGTCATCTGGAAGAGGAAGGAACATCCATGTCTCAGGAGAAACTGCCCTTGCCGTAAGTGGTTTATCAATACTCAAGTGAGTTCAGTGACATGTTGTACTCGGGAATGAAGAAAAAAATAATCTAAAGCTTTTATAAATCTTGTTTTTTATGACAACTCGGCATGATGCCAATATTTTGTCAACAAAAACTTTTTTAGCAGGGTTAAAAGCATATCATTTATGTTTCATTTTATGTATTTAATGAGCTTAAATCTTATACTGTTTAGAAGTTGCACAAATTAATCAAATCTGATCAAAACCTATGCAAGCATAAGTTTGTTAAACCTGTATTTCTCTGGTGCTTTATTTTTCTTCCAAGCAATTTTTCTTTATACAGGAGAAGATGACACTGATTCTAATTGATTCCCTGTAGTCCTAAAACAGGAGACTCATCCAGTGATGAAGATGCCAAGGAAGTGAGCGTTGCATCTTGTCAGGAGAGACTGCAGCCAATAGACAGTCAGCACCACCCCAGCCAACACTCTTACAGGAAGTCGCTACGTCTCTCCTCTGACCAGATAGTAAGTACATTCTGACAGGCCTTCCTCAAAATCATGCAGCCAACTTCTTAAAAGTAGGGAATTTATTTTTATTTAATATAATGGTTAAAATATGACTGATTTTCAGAATAGATGATTGATTAGGTTACAACCTGGAGTGAGATTTGTGCTTGAATGTTTTTTGCTGTAGATTAGCGCTCCCTCTGCTGGCTAGCTATGAACTCCATAGTGTTTGCCCCACTTACAGTCTGTAGGGGGTGCTAAAGACCAGTATATGTTCAGTTTTACTGTGGCAAAACAATTCATACTGGAGAGTAATGTCTATACTGTTGGAACACAAAGCAGTGAATGAAATTGCCTGTGCCTCCCCAGATGTTTTGATTGTCTTCCTTTTGTTACCAGGCCAGTCTGAAACTAAAGGAAGGCCCTAATGATGTGACGTTTAGCATCACCACCCAGTACCAGGGCACGTGCCGCTGCGAGGGCACAATCTACCTGTGGAACTGGGACGACAAAGTCATTATCTCTGACATTGATGGCACCATCACCAAGTATGTGCCTCTAAGTTACTCAGTCTCATAACCCCTTTGATCAGAGAGATGGTGCTGAACTTATATCTCACAACATAGCACATGATTGTATACATAAATACATTTGTCACAAACCAGCTTTTAATGAAATTAAGGAAAACTGTTTTTTTTAAATATATATATATATATATATATATATATATATATATATATATATATATATATATATATATATATATAAAATTAAATAATGTGTGTGTGAAGTAACCTGTTACTCGTCCTCTTCTTATGTTGTTTTGAATTTAATGTCTATAAATTGTTCACATACTGTGAAATAATTCTTCTTATTTGGTGACTGTTCATTCACCTGAAGGCCTCCTCCATCTGCAGTGATCACACTAGGAATTTTAAAGGGATATTTCGTGTGAGGTACTTATCCATAATCAGTGTTTTACCTAGATGGTGGCCAGCACACCCACAGTTTGGAGAAACAGACAGGACTACCAGCACTATATACTAGATATAGCAGTGAAAATATAAGTTTTGCTGCCCCATTCACAGCAGTACGTTGCGTTGCTCCAACTCCATGTTTCTCTAAATTATGGGCGCCATCTGCTGCAGTTAAAACACCAACTATGGATAAGTACCTCATACAACCCCACTTAAAAAACTAAAACTCTCCCTTTTTAATTTATTGAAAGAAAGATGATGAATGGCTTCATATTTAATTACCCTTCTTAGACATTTTGTGCAGTTTTCTCTGCAACTTCATTGACACTGACTAATTCAAGTCCTTCTCAAATAGCAGATATTAAGTCCATAATCCAGCTTTATTTTGTGTTAATCTTTTTAATTAGCATACAGCCAATCTCAGATCCCATCAGCTATCGGTCTGACGACTGATAAGCCTCTGGTTGCAAGGGGCTATATTGGAATCGGAACCATTTATTGCCAAGTATGTTGGACATACAAGGAATTTGTCATGGCGGGTGGTGCATAACATTGGACAATAAGACAAATGAGACAATATAAACACAGTGCAAGAAATATGAGTATTCAATTTACTCTCTCTCTATATATATATATATATATATATATATATATATATTTATATTTATATTTATATATATATATATATATATATATATTTATATTTATTTATTAAAAAAATAAAGGGCACAGGTAATAAACAATACTCTACACAAGTGTACTGTGAGTGTATGTGAAAGTGTCAAGTGTGTTTTAAGTATGAAGGGATGTGCAGGGGAGTGACCGGTAAGAGATTGTCCTGGGGATGACAGACTCAGTCAGTGGGGAACCCGGGCTCTATTCATGAGCCCGACTGCCGACGGGAAGAAGTTTTTGTGGCGTGAGGTCTTGGTCCTGATGGACCGCAGCCTCCTGCCAGATGGAAGGGACACAAACTGTTTTTGTCCAGGGTGAGAGGGGTCAGCTACAAGGGTATCACTAGGGTTCCAATGTCGCCAGCAGATATAGCTCATTTTAAACCTATAATTCATCGTCAGAAGGTAGCTGGTTTGTTCCGAGATTGCATTTCTGCCAGTAAGTTCCACCTCTTTTGCCCTCTACGCAGAGCGCTTTCAACCAAATACTGCTCAAACACAAGTGGTCAATACTACTTGGAATACAAACTGAAACCTGAACGTTTCTAATGCCTAACTCTTGCCCTGTTGCCTCCAAACTCTCTATGTGAATGCCCAATCGGTTTATAAAGATTAGCTTAAAGCTAGTTCCATCTCCTTTGATGCAAGTCGGCTCTGTGGTTTATAAGTGGTCAACACCAAACGGGTCTGTGACGTGGTATTCTTTGAGCAACAGGTGGAAGAGCACACAGACTATAATGAGCTCATTTACATTTTAGTGTGTAAGCACTCAGCTATAAGACGCAGTTGAGATGGTGCCCGCCCAAGCCCGTCATCCTCATTAGTGGAGATCAGTCTATAATGTTGTGTTTATGATGAACTGGTTGAGTAGTTATTTTGCTTTATGTGACCTTCTCTGAAAGGTCTGTACTACAGATCTACTTTTCTTTGTTTTCTCTGACTGTTACTTTACAACTGCTACGTTCTGTCTTTACGTCACTAATATCCATGTGTTATTTAGGTCAGATGTGTTTGGACAGATCCTGCCACAGTTGGGGAAGGACTGGACCCACCAGGGCATCGCCAAGCTCTACCACTCAGTAGCCGAGTAAGTGCACAACAATACTGATTAATCACAGAGGAGGTCTGTGGTTAACACTCTGTGTTTTGATTCCCAATAGTCTCTCTGTGGAGTTGATATTTTCCCACAGTGTTTGCGTAGGGGGCTTTGAGGTTGATGACTCGGGAAGTTTGACTAAAAATCAAGACCGAGTTATTCTGGAACAGCACGTCGGTGTTCGACTACTTTTCCCATTGTAGCTCCTTTTAGTGAGTTTTGATACTTTAATCTCGACCTGTCTTTCCTGCTTTGCAAGCAATAGAAATACTCTGTAGTGAGATTAGTATTTGTCATAATAAATGGAAGTAAACTTTTCATTGAATTGGCATAACTTTAGGGCGCGAGTCGTTGGCTCTGTCGCCTCGCAGCAAGAAAGTTCTGGGTTCGAACTGGCCGGCTTGTGGGTAGAGTTTGCACGGTGACGTCAATGAATGTCAGCGCAACTGTATGCGAGTCAAACACCGGCTAAGTACTGGCTCACGGTACTTTGTTGACATTGGCTCTATAAAGGCAATGCTGCATTATTAATGTGAAATGGACATGAAATGTTTTACTTTTGTAGAAATAGCTACACAATGAAGTGAAGTGCTGTACATCTGAAGGTGTGTTTGCATTACTCTATGATCAATTTGTCATAATTTCTAAGCGTGTAAGGGATGATCTCATAGACGTTATAGCCGTAGCCTGCACATCTTTTAAATTGGACTTCTACAGAGAGGACCATATTAGTGTATGACACAATCCCCGACTGTCATACCAGCTACACAATCACTGAAAATATCCTGGAAAAGTATCTGTAGAAAAGAGTGGGAACTAGGGCTGCAACGATTATTTTGATAATCGGTTAATCTGTTGATTATTTGTTCGATTAATCGATGAATCGGATAATAAAACAAAAGCATTAATTTCCAACCCTTTATTCAACAGAACTGTGCCAGAAAATGGACAGGTAACAGGTACCGTAAATTCAGGACTATAGAGCGCAGCTATCTATAGGCCGCACCTGCTAATTTTTAAAAGAAAAAAGAAATTGTACATAAATAAGACTCACTTAAAAGGGGGCGTGG